>NC_052634.1:27184526-27328391 GCF_016161935.1 Mauremys reevesii | reverse complement strand
ACAATTACAATAGGACCTCAGAGTTAGACTTCATATTTCCAGCTTCAGAGACAAAGAATGAGACATGTGCATACAAATGGAGGCATATATTCAGTAGGTTAGAACCTTTGTTATGATACCTTACAAAGAGACCTTTTGCATCAAGCATATTCCACTACATCATACTCACACTTATAAGCATCTTTTCATAAAACGTATTGGAGTGCAACGTCATCAGTGCCCTCCTACCACACCTGCTTTCGCTGCTTCCTGATGGCACAAGAAATTGACAACAAAAGAGCCAGGTGGCTAGGAGGCTTCTAAAACCGAGAGAGCTGTTCTATCGCGTCCACATCCTCCTTCAGGAGGTGTCAAAGCCCCTCTCTCCCGTTTCCATCCCAAATCCCTATCAGCTCAATGAGTTTTGTCCCTGGAAGAGCCTCGAGAGGAGGCAGAAGAAAGCGGAGAGGATTGCGTTGGGAAGTAAATAAAACAGAGGCAGTTGTTCCTCTTTGGGATTTTGGTGTGTTTCCTGGTGATCCTGACAGAGGAATGGGAAGCATAATTCCATTTTTTCAATGCGTAACACTCGGATTGGAGGTTCAGCTGGTGAACTCTCTCTGCTCTTGTTCTCACAGGGGAATGGAGACTGGACCGGTTTCCCAATTTCGGACAGAAAGTGGCTCGGTGCAAAGCCGAGGAGACCTGCTTCCTGCCTGCACTTGAGTTGACAAACTGGGGAAGCCAAAGCTGAGAGACCCGTGAAGACGAAGTCAGAGTGCTATCCACTCACATGGAGAGCACAAGCTCCTCCCTGGGTTTCTCTGCCCAAATTATAAATCAGTTGGTGATTTTCCTGGACAGAGCCTCTGGTAGTGCAGAAAGAAGAAGTTGTATGGAAGAGGGTTGCACGATGGGGGTAAAAATGAAAGCCGAGGACTCTTCCTCTTGAGATGTCTTTGTCTTTTGCTCTTGCTCTATTATTCTGATGGATGAACCCCAAAGCGTCATTTGGCGTGTTTCAGGGCTTTCCTCGGGCTCAGGTTGTGATGCTGAGCACAGGGGTTCCTTCACTGCTCTAAGCTTGGACCCTCTGTAATGGGGAACGGACCAGCTTTTCGAAAGAGCCTAGTGGAGCTGAGCGAAAACAGCAATAAACATCAGAGTTCACCAAACAAAACAAAAACAAAGGTTTTCTTAAGAACTCCTTTTATTCAGGCTCCAAACTCTTTTGCAAGATTTCCAGAAAGGGCTCCAACACTACTGAGTGCTGAGCTAGTTTGGGAAAAACCCAAATGACTCAAGGCCGGTTTTTACCGATTACAGAGTGCTGGTTGCTTGACTCTGTGGCCCACCGTCATGGGAGTTTGAGGTTCTCATTAAGCTAAGTGTCTCTATTCTGCCTCTGTCCTAGTGTCCATCTAATAAGTGAGGGGGAGATTAGGAACACCTATCAGAAGCACAGGGTTGTAGGAAACCTGAAATTTTAGATGAGGGTGATGGCAAGGTCTGAAAACCAGATGTGATGTAGGTGTTTGGGAAGTGAGATGTCCCTCTCTGCTTCCAGCTGTAAAGGCTTTGGCTGCAGCAACAGCCCTAGGAAAGCCTGGCCCTCCTCACCTGCCGCTTGCCCAGCAGGACGCCTTTCGGTGATACACCAGCTCCTCACACAACACCAGCCTGGGACCTTGCCCCACCTACCAGCTCCAGCAGCACCTTTTTCCTCTCAAAACCTCCTCTTGCCACCCCTCCCTTCCACACTTCACACTCACCTCATCACAAACTCACCCATGGCCCTTTGGCTTCTCTCCAAGCGCTCTCTGGAGGGACGTACTTCCAGGCACAGATCCCCTTCCCTTCAACCAGCCGCACTGGACGGACATTGAAACACAGCTTCCTTTCCAAGAGAATAATGCGCTGCTTTTGGACCACTGCGCCATCAAGAAGTGCACAGCTTGGTACTCTTTTCTGAACGATGGACCCCACTGACTTGCCTTTACCAAAAAGCAGAAACTAAGGACCGGCTGATGGCTCTCTCTTTGCAAATGGGCGCCATCAGACTGAGCCAATGAGGCGATGCTGCAGGATAGCCCCTCCCACCAAAAGCAATGCCATGACCCAGATTTGAACCTGAGGCTGCCTGCAGCCAGAAGCTCCACCAGAGGTCCTTTGGGGCCATCTGCCTGTCCCAAGTCAGGGCGTAAAGGAGGAGGGTTGGGCGTGTGGGCCAGCAACTCACCCACCCTGTAAAATCAGCTTGCTACAGAAACGCCAACAATAGAGTTAACAGAGACTTTTAGCCTGGAAAAAGAAGGGTCTTCAACTCGAAGATGCATGACGCTGGGTGGTGAAAGCTGCGAGGAAGCCACTAAGCCGATCACCCTTCTTGCAGCCAGGAGGATTACCATCTCAGCGGCACATGGAACATTGAGGACCATGTATTTAGCTAGTCAGGAAAGACGGTAGCAGGTTGCAGGCAGAGGATGAGGAGCAACAACCTGACCCTACTAGGCATTAGCGAGACAAGATGGACGCAGAGAGCACTGATTGGTTGGGAGGCACATGGTCCCAGGATCATCACAGCATCCTTCAGAACTAAAATGAAGAGGATTAAGCCTCAGAAGGATTCTCCAGATCCGCTGGCCAGACACCGTCAGTAACATCCACCTCTTTGATAGGACCCATCAACTCACAGCAGAGGAAGAAATTAGAAGGAGAAGGTGGGGCTGGATAGGACATACACTACGCAAGCAGCCAACCAACATCACCAGACAGGCACTGCAGTGGAACCCCCAAGGCAAGCGGAAAAGAGGCCGCCCAAGAAATACCTGGCGACCGACCTTCAGGTTGATAGCAAAAAAATGGGCTATACCTGGAACCAGCTAGAGCCAATGGCCCAGGATGAAGACTATGGAGATCTGTTGTTGGCGCCCATACCCGGTTGGGGTGACGGGCATGAATGAATGAATGATGAATGCTGCAGCCAGAGCGCAGAGTATTAACCACTATACGATCATGGCCAGGCGCTGAGGGTGTAGACAGCAACCCAGTGGAAAATGCTCAGCTCTGTGCTCTCGGGGCAGCCACCTACCTCGCCAGCATCACAGGTATTTCTCAAGTCTCCCCATTACAGTCACAGGTAAAATGCTGAGCAAAGGAAAAAAGACAGGAAGCCAATCCCATGCCTGTCCCTTTTTCTGTCTTCCTCCACCCCTGGACCAAGTCCTCCCCGTTTGTCTGGGCCATTGTCCTCATGCCCTGGCCAGCCTATTTCCCTTGCATTTTTCCGTGGAGAGGAATGTATATGAGTTTGTACCCAATTTTTAAGGCTTTGCTTTGGCAAGGCTGTTGCCTGCTGTGAGAAAAACAGAAGGGGGCTACCTGAATTGGTGTCACTGGCTGAAGCTTTTCTGTAGTATATGAAAAAAGCTCAGAGCTCTGAAAATGGTTTTTTTTCTTTAAGATTCTCATGTTAGTGAGATTGTTTCCTAGCTAGCAGGGGACTGTTTTGTGATGTGCATTCTACTGGCTCTTTGGTTTTGTATGTTTTGGGAGGAACGGTGGAGGAGAGTATCATGGTGGAAGACCAGCAAAGAAATGTGTTGTAGTTTGTGTTAACGTTTGGTTTGTCCTAAAAGTGTCTGGTTTGAGTCATTTGTAACTCTTCGGTTAGTTATTGGTAACAGCTTATTATTGGGCCCCTGAGTTTGAAAGGCTGCTCTTGCAGATTTTAGTTTGTCATTGTTGGAAGGTCAGTTCAAGAGCTGCTTTCTTAGTCTAGTCCGTGAGGGCTCTTCCTTGCCGCCTCCTTAATATACCTTCCAGAAGGTGATTGCATGGTTTCCTCGTCTTCCACAGAAGAGAAATTGTCCATCCCTTTCCTGTTGGGAAAACACCAGTGTTTTAACTTAGGAAACGGTAAACGTTTGCCCAGATGAGGGCTGGTTCATAGGAGCAGAAGAAGAGGAAGGTTGTGGCCCTTTGAGTCAGATTTCTGGCGTTTCAGGACAGAATGAACCAGCCGATCACCTCAGAGCGACTAAGGGGCACCAATGCCCCAAATGGCGAGGAATTGCTTTGATGCAATTTACTGTCTGTTTGAGCTAGTTCTGTGGGAAGGAGCAGAAAGAGCCTCGGGGCTGCGGAATAGCGCTTGCATAGGCTTTCTTTGGCCTGTTTTGCTGTAAGAGTTTCACGTTAGAGTTTTGTAGTCCAGGTCAGTGGGTGGCTTTATGGATATAGGAGTATAGTTGGTAAACCAGGTAGTGGAATGCATCTGCAAGACTTGTCTGTCTTTGAACAGAATTGTGTGTTAAGGGTTCTTGCTTTGAAGTCTTCCACTGGAGTCATTTTGGGAAGTGATTCTCAGGTAGAGTTCCTGAGTTGTGGTGTTTGTTGCGGTTCTGGGAGCTCGTCCTGGTGAGGTAGAAATGGGTGGGCGCAGGGGTGTCCGTGCGTAGCAGAGTGTGAGTATTGATTCGCGGCGCCTTGGAGATCAGATCAAAGTGTCGTGTCTGTGCTTATGAGTTTAATATAAGATACATCCATGATGGGAGGACTGTATATTAACTTGATTTTTGAAGCGGGGTTAGAACAGAAGCTTGTTTTGTCTGCCCTATGCATTGACCTGGTATTGCAGTGCTTCCAGGAATGGTGTATCTCCTTTAGAGGAGAACCTTCTGGTTAGAAAAGCAGAAAAGAGTTGAAGTGTGATACTTTCTTTAAAGCAAATGTTTTTTGAAGTAGCAGAAAAATCAGGGTGTTTTTCTTTCTTTACAGTTTCTTGGAAGTGTTTTGTGAGTCTATAGATGTGAGAGGTTCTTCTTTTTCTTGCTAGAGAGTTATTTAAGAAGCTGGACTCCTTCTTTCTGCTGTGAGTCTTTTCAACAGTATGAGGGACAAATGCTTTCCAGATTCTGGGTCTGTTGGGGAGATGGGATTTTTGTTTTTTTTTTTGTATTTTTGGGGGGTGGGGTGGGGCAGTTGGTAATATTTGAGGTCACGTGTATATCCACAACTGCATGAGTTACATAGACTTCTCCCCACCCAGCCTATGTTCTATGTATCTTGGTTCGTAAGATCAAGACAAGGCACTAGGTGTCGTGCTGCACCCGGCACACAGGGGCCCCAATCCTGATTCCCAAGCCTACTGTAATCTAAATGCTACATAATAACCCTTAGCTTCTCATTGTTGCCATCCTCATTGGAAAATCCCCAAATCATGACAGTGGCTTACAAATCAGGAGGATTCTTTTTAAAAAATGTAATGTGGGTTCTCTTTCTTTCCCTTCTGGTTTTCTGAACCAGGCAAGCTAGAAACTTACCTTTCTAGTGTGGCCAGAGCCCCAGAGAGCAGCAGCCCCCGGCGCCTGGGGCTGGCAGGCAGCGGGGCTCCTCACGGTTGTGTGTTCCACACTTTGATTTCACCCACCAAGTATCAAGTGTGAACTCCTCAGGCACTAGAACAGCCTTAACATGGAGTCACAGACAGACCCCTTGGGCACCCTGACTCTATCTTGCCACCCAGGGGTAGTAGAAGCTGCTGTAACACGCAAGCTCTGTATGTCCTTTAGGGCTAACCCTAGCCAAATAGCCGGGATCCCTTGTTGCTGCTTAGAAGGTGTGCCGTCTCCCTGAAGTCCAAGCAGCATCGTGGGAGGGGAACAACAGTTTCTTCCTGACAGGGATTTTATTCCATTCCCCAGAGCTCAAGCTGATGGGGGCAAGTGTTGTGCAGGGCTCTGCCTCCTCGTAGGTGTGTGAGGAGGAGCAATCAACCAAGTCTTTTGTCCACGGATGATCCATAGTGGCTTGTCTGATGTCTCAGTCAGGGCCTTCTCTTGTTGGAAAGGAGATGACGCCTCTTCTGGTAAACTACCATTTCACACTTGGTAATACTTCTCTCCTGACTGGTGGCGTGGCGGCGGCAAGGGGGTTTACAGCTTTAGTGCCAATGCTTATATATCACCTTACAACATGGGCTACGGCTATTATAGGTGAGAATAATGCATGCAGCAACTCACGAGCTTGTCATAAACTCTAAACACGTTTTTATAAAGCTAATGCCTGTTTTAACAACACTAACAAACAGGTGAGCAAGACTAGTTTCCAGCCATGCGTTTGTCACTTTTCAGTAAGGCCTAGGAGCCTTGGCATGAGCTGGCACCTGGTCTGCCAGTGTCAGAAGAGGATCTGCCCTCTCTTATCCCCAGGTGTCTGTACTGGGAGCAGTACTGTTCAACTTATTCATAAATGATCTGGGGAAAGGGCTAAACAGTGAGGTGGCAAAATTTGCAGATGATACAAAATTGCTCAAGAGAGTTAAGTCCCAGGCAGACTGCCAAGAGCCACAAAGAGATCTCACAAAACTGGGTGACGGGACAACCGAATGGCAGATGAACGTCGGTGCTCATAAGTGCAAAGTAATGCACATTGGCAAACATAATCCCAACTATCCCTATAAAACGATGGGGTCTAAATTAGCTGTTACCACGCGAGAAGAGATCTGGAAGTCGTTGTGGATAGTTCTCTGAAAACATCCACTCAATGTGCCGGAGCATTGGGAATCATTAAGAAAGGGACAGGTAATAAGACAGAAACTATCATATCGCCTCAATATCAATCCATGGTACGCCCACATCGTGAATACTGCGTGCTGATGCGGTCGCCCCAATCTCAAAAAAAAGATATATGGGAATGGGAAAGATTCAGAAACGGACAACAAAGATGATGAGGGTTATGGACCAGCTTTCATCTAAGAAGAGATTCATAAGATTGGGACTTTTCATCTTGGAAAGAGACGACTAAAGGGGGATACGAGGAGGTCTATAAAACTATGAACTGCGTGGAGCAAGTAAATAAGGAAGAGTTATTTACTCCTTCTCATAACACAC
Source organism: Mauremys reevesii (assembly GCF_016161935.1). Lineage (NCBI taxonomy): Eukaryota > Metazoa > Chordata > Testudines > Geoemydidae > Mauremys > Mauremys reevesii. Next base: position 27,321,519 of record NC_052634.1, on the reverse strand, counting down.
GAACTACGGGTCACCAAATAAAATTAATAGGCAGCAGCTTTAAAACAAACAAAAGGAAGTCTTTCTTCACGCATCACACTGTCAACCTGTGGAACCCTTTGCCAGAGGATGTCGTGAAGGCCAAGACTATAACAGGGTTCAAAAAAGCACTAGATAAATTCATGGAGGATAGGTCCATCTATGGCGCTTGCCAGCGGTATCCCTAGCTAGGTATCCCTGTCTGCCAGAAGCGGGGCATGGGCGACAGGGGATGGAGCACTTGATGATTCCCTGTTCTGTTCATTCCCTCTGGGGCACCTGGCATTGGCCGCTGTCAGCAGACAGGATACTGGGCTAGGGCTTTAACTTGGATGGGTAGCTGGGAAGACGATAAATCAGACAGAACCCGTTCGACAAACCTCTTCATTTCCTTGTTATTGCCTGACTCCTTTAATTCAGTTCCTTTTCCTTATTTCCCAGCAGACCGACTAGCCACAGATTTGGGTGTTAGCAGAGGACCTGACGAGCTCCTTCTTTTCGGCAGTGTTGAACTTGCCAGAGCACAGTCAGATTCTGGATGCTCATCTGAATGTAACGCCTAGCGCTCACCTTTATTTCTGTTTCTTAGCTCTTTTGGGCCATCGATCTTTGGTCTGACCCGTAGGATCCCTGCATTAGGAGAGATGGCTAATTAATGAGCCCATAAACCTTGGAAATCAAATAAATCCTGAAGTCCGTAGAGGACCTCGAAAGGCGCTTGGGGGGTGCGGTGCGAGCTGAGGAAGAGTTCCCTGCACAGCTTACCTCTCCATTCTCGTTTTCCTGTCCTGAGCGCAAAAGCCAGGAAGCAGCTCCGGGTAGGAGGGGATACCATATGTGTGTGCAGTGGTTAGACAGGAAACAGCAAGGAACTGGACTCGTATGGAGTGAAACTGTAAGCATCTTCTGTATGCCTGATGACTGCAGGTTTGAGAGAGTTATGTAGGAAGTGGAGGCTTTGGTGGGCTTTCAGAGGAAATGGAATGGAAAGGCAGCCAAAGTGGAATCCCAGGTTTTTAAACAATCCTCCACTAACACGCCAAACAGCTCAGGTCTAGTTACTCATTGAAAATTAGAATAAAGTTACAGCACGATTTCATCATAAATGAAGTCAAACCCTAAAGATTTCAGAACACAACTGCTATAAGGAGCCACGAGGGAAGCAATACAAAGTCAACCTTGCCTCAGAGAAAGGCAGTTAAACAATTTCTCTTTTTTAAAGCAGCATAATCTCCCCAAACGGAAGGGTCCTGTTCCCGGAGAAGGGTCCCGGAGAGGGTTTTCTCGTTGGTGCCGGGCCATCCACCTCCCGAAGGCGGAGCTAGGTCGACGGAAGAATTCTTCCGACCAAGGCGCGGACTGATGTAGCCGCGCCGATTTACGTTCCCCGTGCAGACCAGGCCCGAGGGTAGGTGCGTGCTGAACAGTTAAGTCAAAACAGCTCCGTCCGTCAGAGGTGTGCAAAAGGGAAAACCCGCTCCTGGGCGACGCGGCCACGCCGCCCTAACCCGCAGCGTAGCTAAGGGCATTCGGGGAGGCGGCGGGTGGGCCTCAAGCGATGGAAAGCCCTCCTCCAGCATGGGGTTGTGACAGCCTAGTCTCCGTAGCACAGACAGGGTGGCCACCAAGAAACAGGAACAGACAGCGAAAGCCAAAGCGGCCCCAGGGCAGGGGGCGAGGCTGCCTGTTGGACGAGGAGACCAGGTGGGACAGGCGTTGACAGGCCGTCCTCCACAAAGGAGGAAGAGCCCGAGAAGAAGGGCCGGGCAAGAAGCTACAAGCAGGGAAAGAAGCAGAGCAGACAGGCAGCTCCACTTAGAGCCAAAGAAGGCACCGGTCCAAGCCCCCCAAAAGCAGACTAGAGAGCAGATCAGCTGCAAAAGACCAGGGAAAGCCAAGAACACAGAGAGCCTTATATGACCCAAGTAAAGTTTCAGAGCTGAGCTTTGCTTACAAGGAAGAACATGTGACAAAGATGCCCAAAGGTACAGGACCGGCAGAAAAGAGCACTCCCAAAGGCCCAGAATAACAACTGCTTTTCTGAGAATCTGCTTTGCAGTGCAGTAAGCCTAAGCAGCCCACTTTAGTTGTCTGTTGTTCCAACCAATCACCAGGAGAGCGCGAACGCAGTTCCCACTACCACAAATTATGCAGTTGAGTTTCCCACATTTGGGGAAATCACAGGGGTCAGCACACCCGCAGTGCAATGGATGAGCCTCACCCTGGGAAAACCACCTTCATGATCATGGTATCTCCCCTGCTAGGTAAGTATGAGCTCCTGCTGCCCGGCCTCCGCCTGCCCTCGCTCGCCCCGCACCTATCACACACGGGGCAGACCGCCGGCCTTGCCCACACCGGCCCCCACTGCCGACAGCTGCCCCAACGCAGCCCCCGGAGACCGCCCCTTCCCACGCCGAGCTCCCGTGCTAAAGTCGGGCCCTGCCTGGCAGCCTGCTTCCGCTCCCACAATGCTCTGCTCGCACACAGATCTGCATACCCGCCACGCGGCTCCGCCCCTCCGCTCGGGCCCCGCCCCCTGCCCACCCGGGCCGCCGCTCTTGCCTGCCCTCTAGTGGTAGCCGGGTCCCGTCCCGGGAAGCCAGGCCAGCAGAGAGACCACGTGGCGCACCTGCTGCTGGGGAAAGAGCGCAGCTTGCGTGTCGCTTCTCTCTCTCGCTCTCCCCCTCCCCCCACTGGAAGTTGGTCCCATACAAGAATGACCTCCCCTGCCTTGTCTCACCTCAGCTTCTCCTCAGGGCAGAAGGTCGGGTGTTGTCAGCCACTCTCCAGAAACTGGACGGCCACTCGATCCCTTTTGTTACCTGCCAAGTGAGGCTGAGTGCACTGGCAAGCAGGGCCGCCCAGAGGGGGGGCAAGAGGGGCAATTTGCCCCAGGCACTGAGCCCCACAGAGGCCCCCACCAGAGTTTCGGGGCCCCTGAGCAGGGGCCTTCACTCGCTCTGGGGGGCCTGCAAAACTCTTGCGGGGCCGGGCGCAGGAGCTTCTTCCGCTCCCGGTCTTTGCCGGCGGCTGGGGTCCTTCCGCCCCAGAGCATCCTGTGTGTGTGTGTGTGTGTGTGTGTGTGTGTGTGTGTATGCTCTGCTGCCCTCTTTCAGCGCAACAACTGTTTCTCTGTATGTCACAGCCCCCATACCGTCGACCCTGATGGTGATTTCCCCATGTTACAAGGGCTGGCTGGCCTGACCCTTCTCCCCTCTGCGGAGTGTGGTGGGGCTGCAGCTCACCCCCTGTGGGGCAGGAGGGCCCAGGTGCGGGGTGCTGGGCTCCGATGCACCTGGAGAGCAGCTCACATGAGGTGGGGCAGGGCATGTGGTGTCCATTCTGTGTTGCCTGGTGCTGGGCCATTGCACAATCCCCAGCCATGCTGCACAGCGCACCCCGAGAGGGGACAGGGGGCCAAGCAGACAATCCAGCACGAGGGGGAGAGGATGTGTGGTTGGGAGGAGGAAAAGCCTTGGGCTGCACTGGGGGAGTGCAGAGCAGGGGTGACACCCCAGAAACCTGCAGCAAAGGGATGGACAGGTGGGGTGGGTGGATAGAAAAGGCAGCGGGACTAAAATCTAAAAGGGGCGTGTGGGGTCTGGTGGTTAGAGCGGGGTGGGGTGGGTTTGGTGGTCAGAATTCCTGGGTTCTATCTCCAGCCCTGGGAGGGGAGTGGGGTCCAGTGGTTAGAGTGTGTGTCGGGGGGAGAGCCAGGACTCCTGGGTTCTCTCCCTGGCTCTGACTCTCTTGTGCAATCCCTCGGCAGTTACCCAACTCAGCAGCGTGTGGGAGCGAGGGGCTGGGGCCGGGTTGTGACACAGCCCAGAGTCCCGTACTGCCCCTTTGTTACCCAACCCTGGGGCAGGGTGGGGGATGGCCTGGGAGACCCGCTAAGAAAGACGCTCTGGTGAGTCTGTGTGTGGGTCACGCTGCCCCCTGCTGGATAGACCTCTAGGTCAGAACCAGTCTCAGCCTGGGTCAGATCCTGGGAGCCCAGCGCCCTCTGTCGCCACGGCCATGTCTATTGGTCTCCTGGAAAGGTCCATTCTCATTGGTAGCTGTCCAGTGGCAGTGAGTTCCACAGGCCTCGGCACACGCTGTGGGGGGCAGGAGGTCCTTGTGTTGGGAGTAGTGGGAGTCAACTGTGTGCGGTTGTGTCTCTGAGCACAATTGTGAATATTCTGGTGTGTGTGTCTGTGTGATTGTGAGTATGGCTGGAGATGTGATTGTTTCTCTCTTTGCATGTTGGGCCAGCATGCCCCTCTGGGTGTGTTGTGTGTGAGTGTTCTTGGGATTGTGTGAGTCCCTTTGTGCGTCAATGTGTGTGTGTGTCACTTGCTGCAGGATACAAAATCCTGCAAAGCCACCACACACACACACACACAGAGCGGGGCTCAGCCCCACCAGCAGGAGGCAGCAGGGACACACACGTCTCTCCTGGGCCAGCTTGGACAATTTCCCATCACGACCTGACACAGTGCTGGTGCCCCCACACGGCGGTGGGCAGCGACCGGGCGGGGGGGGGCAGATGTGCTGGATTCAGAAGGAAACACTTTGGGAAAATCAGTCATGGCCCTTAGCAGAGCTGAGACACAGACCCAGTGACCCCTGCACCACCTTGGAAGGGGAGTGGGGTCGAGTGGTCAGAACAGGAGGGGGCTGGGCACCAGGACACCTGGGTTCTATCCCTGGCCCAGGGAGTGGAGGGGGTCTAGAGCAGGGGGACTGGGAGCCAGGACTTCTGGGTTCCATAGGGGAGACTGTTTTTACCTGTGCTCCCTCCTAGAGATTCCAGCCCAGCCCCTAGTGGAGAGTGAGTGGGAGCTGGGGGATTTGCTCTCCCACTTCAGAAACATGATTCAACCTCCCTCTACCATGGGCTGTGACATCATTGACCTCCCTCCCCAGGCAGACAGTAGAAGCCCCGCCCCACCAGAGAAGGGGGCGGGTCTAGTTGCACCCACAACAATCCCACTCATGCTTGCAAAAACCCCACACCCCACATCCCCTGCTAGGACAGGATCTGCTGCTTTCTTTTCACCATGAGCTGCTCCCCGCCAGGCATCACACCCCATTCACACGCCTTTGGTCACTATGCAGCTCAGTAGCAATCACTGCCCCGAAGTGACTCCGGTGCAGGCACTGACAGCACGAGCTCCCCACACCGGAGTCTGTCCACACGCAGAGAATTCTCTCCGCCGGGCTCCTTCGGTTCCTCTCGCTGCTCTCCGTCCTGCCGCCAGACACTGCTCATCTGCATAGCCCCGCCCATGGACACGTGACACCTTCTGTCGTTTTGGTTTCCAGTGAATGAGTCGCCTGCAGAGAGTGAGCCCGTCAGCGCACGTCACCGCCGCCGGGCGGGGACTGTCTGTGAGCCCCGCGGTGGGGGCGGGGCTGCAGGGAGGGACCCAGCCCCGGAGACAGACTGGGGCAGGGAGCTATTGGGGAAGGGATGAGGGGATGGGGAGAAGGGGGAGGGAGAGACCCACCCCCGTAGACCCATACGGGCAGGGAGATATTGGGGTCAGGAGGGGAGAAGGGGGATTGGCAGAGACCCAGCCTGGGGTGCAGGAGAAATGGGGTGGGGTGGAGGGAGACATGTGGGGTGGGGGTGGGGTGTGTGAAATGTTGGTCCAGGGAAACTGAGTCATTCCCAGGACATCGTGTGCAGGGGGGAGCACAGAGGCAGGGAGAGAGCCCCAGCCCCAGCCCCACAGAGCCCCAGAGGGGTATTGGGGGCAGGGGAGGGGATGGAGGGAGGAGAGACCCAGCCCCATAGACCCCTAGAGGCAGCGGGATATGGGGGGGTAGGAGAGGGGATGGCAGAGGAAAGGCCCATCTCCATAGACCCCCCCAGAGGCAGGAAATGAGGGGAGAAGGAGGGAGGGAGGGATCCAGCCCTATAGACCTGTAGGGGCAGGGAGTTATTGGGGGCAGGAGGGGAGAAGGGGGGTTGGCAGAGACCCAGTCCAGGGTGCAGGGAAATGGGCTGGTTTGGAAGGAGCTGGGGAGGAGAAGAGACACAGGACAGGACACATGTTGGGACAGGGAAACTGACTCACTCCGAATACATGCGGAGCAGGGCAGGGCGGAGGCAGATCATGCTGGTCCCAGGGTAATTTCGGGGGGTTCTGATTCCCCACTCAGCCGGGGGGGGGCTCCCCTCTGGGCTGAGGAGCCCTGGGGTGGGCTGGGTGCAGGGGCTGGGTGTGTGTGTCAGGCTGGGGGAGCTGCCTGGGCAGAGGGGCTGGAACTGGGGGGGCTGCAGCAGCCCCTGGCTTGACGTGGTTTCCATCACACCCAGGGGTTACAGTTGGTTGGGTGGCTCAGCCCCCCACTATACAGATTGTTCTGGCACCACTGGCCTAGGGTCACCGTCTAGTGCCCTTTGCCGCCCCGCTCAGGGTCTGCCTGGCTCTCCTAGAGCAGGGCGAGCGCCCAGCTCTCCTGGGTCAGGGCTGGCGAGAGCTCTGGACAGATACTAACAGCGCCGGGGAGCCTGGACGAATATTAGTTGGACAGAGGAGCCTGGAGCAGTTTATCAGAGAGCAGAAATGAATCCTGAACACAGCGCTGGAGCTGCAGTGCTCGGGGTGTGGGCCTGGGTCTCCTGCATAGTCTCCCTGCAGCCCCTTGTGGCATAACAAGTTCCCTGCAGAGAAGCCGAGGTGCGGGACCAAGGGCTGCGGTGGGGGCTGCAGCACCCCCATGTCTCACTGTGAAAGCTCCAGGTGCTGTGGGAACAAAGCCAGCATTATTGTGCGATTCCAGAGAACCCCAGAGCTGTGCTGCCCCTGTGCAGTGTGAGCGGGAATTGCACGTTTTCACATTGCTTGTGAACACACCTGGGTACAGTTCACAGGCTTTCAGCACCCCTGACAGGCTGATTACAACACCTGCAGCCAATCAAGGCAGAGCTAATCAGGATAAAAAGGAGCTCATTCCAGTTTGTGGTGTGAGTGTGAGGAGCTGGGAGCAAGCGGTGCAAGGAGCGGAGAGGGAGAGGGAGAGGGAGAGGGAGAGGGAGAGGGAGAGGAGAGGGAGAGGTGTAGCTGCTGGAGGACTGAGGAGTACAAGTGTTATCAGACACCAGGAGGAAGGTCCTGTGGTGAGGATAAAGAAGGTGTTTGGAGGAGGCCATGGGGAAGTAGCCCAGGGAGGTGTAGCTGTCATGCAGCTGTTACAGGAGGCACTATAGACAGCTGCAATCCACAGGGCCCTGGGCTGGAACCCTGAGTAGAGGGTGGTCCCGGGTTCCCAACAAACCTCCCAACTCCTGATCAGACACATGAGGAGTTGACCCGGACTGTGGGTTCCACCAGAGGGAAGATCACTGAGGTGAGCAAATCTGCCAATAAGCAGGACCCACCAAGGTAGAGGAGGAACTTTGTCACAGCCTCTAATTGCAGCGTTTTTAAACGATCTGCATGCTGCTTGCAGGCTCCTAACACTTGCCACAGCAGCTCCTTTTAATTTCCATCCAACCATCTGTACTTATGCCGATAGGTCAACTTTAGGTCTTTAACTTTGATTGGTAGCTGAGAAGATGGTAAATTGGAGAGAAACCTCTTCATTTCCTTGTTATTTGCTGACTTCTTTATTCATCGCTTTTTCCTTATTTCCCAGCAGATTGACTAGATCTGGGTGCTAGCAGGGGCCCTGACGGTATCCTTATTTTCTGATTTCTTTCGGAAGCATTGAACTTGCCAGGGCACAGTCAGATTCTGGATGTTCATGGAAATGTAACACCTCAGGCTCAGCTTTAGTTCTGTTTCTCAGCTCTTTTGGAAAATCGATCTTTAGTCTGACATGTAGCATCCTTGCATTAGGAGATGGCTAATTAATAAGACCATAAACCTTGGCAATCAAATGGAACCTGAAGTGCACAGAAGAGCCCGAAAGGCCCTTGGGGAGTGGAGTGCAAGTTGAGGAAGACTTCCCTGCACAGCTGCTCTCTCAATTCTCGTTTTCCTGGATTGAGCGCAAAAGTCGGGAATCAGCTCAGGGTAGGGTTATACCATGTGTGTGCAGTGGTTAGACAAGGAACTGGACTGGTATGGAGCAAAACACTTATGTGTGCCTGATGACTGTACGTTTGAGAAGGAGCAGAGAAGAGCAGTGGGGCTGCGGTATAGCGCTTGCATAGGCTTTCTGTGGCCTGTTTTGCTGTAAGAGTTAACAGTGAGAGATTGTTAGTCACAGGTCAGTGGGTGGGTTTATTCAAATTAGGAGCATATAGGGAAACCAGCAAGAGGAAGGAGAGTGAAAGACTTCTCTGTCTTTGAACAGAATTGTGTGTTAAGGGCTCTTGCTTTGAATTCTTCCAGTGGAGTCATTTCGGGAAGTGATCATCACTGAGTTACCTAGTTATGAAGTGTCGTGAATGGTGTTTGGTGCGTGTCTGGGAGCTCCTCGTGCTGAAGTAGAAAGCAGTGGGAAGAGCGGCTGCCTAGCATCCGAGACTCTCAGCATCGCTTCTCTGCTCCTTGGAGCTCAGATCAAAAGTGTAGTGTCTGTTCTTATCAGTTTAATATCTGATAGGTCCTTGATTTGAGGACTGTGTATTAAATTGATTTTTGAAACAAGGGGATGGAATAGGAGCTTGCTCTGTCCACCCCGTGCATTGATCTGGTATTGCAGTGTCTCCAGGACCAGTGCTTCTCCTCCTGGGGAGAATTGTCTGGTTAAAAAGCAGAAAAAGTTTCACTTTAAAGATGCTGATTTGAGAAGATTCTTTTAAAGTAGTTGAAAAATCAGGTTTCTTTATCACTTTGGTTTCTTCATAACAACATATTGTTAAAATTTCTTGGGACTGTTTTCTGAGTCTACAGATGTGAGTTTCTTTGTCTTGCTAGAGGATTGTTTTAAAAGCTGAGATTCTTCTGTTTCCTTTGAATCTTTTTAACAATATGAGGGATGAATGCTTTCCGGACTGAGGGTCTGTTTGGGAGATGGTTGGTGGGGGGTGTGGGGGACACAGATTGGTAATATTCGAGGTCACATGTGTATCAATAACTGGATGAGTTACACAGACTTCTCCCCACCCAGCCTACGTTCCATGTATCTTGACTGAGCCTGTCGCCCACCATCCCAGAGCAGAAGCCTGAGCCCCACCGCACGTGGGGAGGAGGGGAACTCCCGCTGGTTGCCGGCTCCTGCAGTGTTTATGACTCGGGAAGGGGGAAGGGACCAGCCCCTGCAGGCAGCCCAGGGGGAAGAGCTGCTGCTTTGCTGCCCCCGATTCCCCCTCAATTACAGCCCAGGAGGCTGTGGCCACAATAAAAGCCCCTGGTGGCCACATTTGAGAAATGCTGGAGCCTCACAGTAAACAAATCCCAGCAGGTTTGTCACTCCCTGTCCCCCACCCTGGGGATTTCCTGCCCTCTCCCACCCAGACCAACCTTCCTGGAAGTTCCCACCCTCTATGTATTTACGGCCCTTTCTCCCCGCCAAGGGAACCCGCCAGTAACTCCCTGATGATCCTCCTCAACTGGCTCCACTGCAGCCATTTCCTTCCCGGCCCCTGGGAGGACCAAATGAGCTGGAGCAAAACATGGATGTTGCGCTGCAGCCTGTTAGGGCAAAAAGGGCAACTGGGGACATGTCAGAACAGGAAATAATTTCCCAGCACAATTCCCCCCAGGTTCTTTCCCTGCACACGGATATTCCAGCTCATCCTGCATGGGACAGAAACATTCAAATCTAGGGCTGTCAGTTAATCGCAGTTAACTTACACAATTAACTTTAAAAAAAATCATGATTAATCTGTTTTAATTGCACCGTTAAACAATAGAATACCAATTTAATTTTTTTTGTTTTCTACATTTTCAAATATATTGATTTCAATTACAACACAGAATCTGAAGTGTACAGTGCTCACTATATATAGTTTTATTACAAATATTTACACTGTAAAATATAAAGTACTGTAGTGCAATCTCTTTACCATTAAAGTGCAACTTGCATATGTAGATTTTTGTTGTCGTTGCATAAGTGCACTCAAAAAGAAAACAATGTAAAACTTTAGAGTCCAGTCAGTCCTACTTCTTGTTCAGCCAATTGCTGAGACAAACAAGTTTCTTTACATTTACTGGAGATAATGCTGCCCGTGTCTTGTATCGTCACCTAAAAGTGAGAACAGGCTCGCTCATGGCACTTTTGTATCCAGCGTTGCAAGGTATTAACATGCCAGATATGCTAACATCCATATGCCTTCATACTTCAACCACCATTCCAGAGGACATGCTTCCATGCTGATAACGCTCATTAAAAATAATCGTTAATTTGTGACTGAAGACCTTGATGAAGAACTGTATGTCTCCTGCTCCATGGTGTTATCCACAGTCTGCCATATATTTCGTTTTATGGCAGTCTTGGGTGATGCCCCAGCACATGTTGTTCACTTTAAGAACACTTTCAATGCAAATTTGACAAAACACAAAGAAGGTACAACGGGAGATTTCTAGAGATAGCTACAGCGCTCGAGCCAAGGTTTAAGAATCTGAAGAGCCTTCCAAAATCTAAGAGGGACGAGGTGTGAAACATGTTGTCAGAAGTCCTCAAAGAGCAACACTCTGATGCGAACAGTACAGAACCTGAACCACTAGACAGGAAAATCAATCTTCGGTTGGTGGCATCTGACTCAGATGAGGAATATGAATGTACTTTGGCAGGGGCGGCTCTAGCCATTTCGCCACCCCAAGCACGGTGGCACGCCACGGGGGGCGCGCTGCCGGTCGCCTGTCCCGCGGCTCTGGTGGACCTCCACAGACGTGCCTGCGGATGCTCCACCCAGCCATGGGACCAGCGGACCCTCCGCAGGCATGCCTGCGGGAGGTCCACCGGAGCCGCCTGCCGCCCTCCTGGGACCAGCAGAGCGCCCCCCGCGGCATGCCGCCCCAAGCACGCGCTTGGCGTGCTGGGGTCTGGAGCCACCCTTGTACTTTGGATCATTATTGAGCAGTACCTGTCATCAGCATGGAAGCATGTCCCTGGCCTCTGATTGATAGGAGGGGAGAACAGGGGCTGGAGCTCTCCATGGCCGCCTGGTCTGGTCACTCCCTCTGAAGCCCATAGCCAGGGCCAGCCTTCGAGGTGGGTGCCACCAGGGAATTGCCCAGGGGCACCGTGGTCAAGGGCGGTGCTGTACGGTGGCAGAGAGGTGTGTGCTGCAGGTGTAAAGTCAGAAACTGCTCCCGGCTGGCAGGGGAGTGCTGCTTGGGGTGGTGCCCAGATTTCTCCCTGCTCCCTCCCGGCATAGGAACATGAGGGGAGGGAGGGGAAGAGAAGGGGAGATGGCGGTGATGAGCGGATACTGCTCCCCCAATTTTCCTCCGTGCCCCCCTAGGGGGCTGTGAGAGGGCAGCAAGGAGCGACATCAGGGCTCCCTGCCTCCAGGTCACCTTCCCCACCTGGGCTGCATAAGGGGAGGACAGAGGAGCAGCCCAGGTGGGGAAGGTGACCTGGAGGCAGGGAGCCCTGATGTCGCTCCTGCTCCCCTCTCACAGCCCTAGCGATGTGCGGAGGAGCAGTGTTCAGGGGCGGCGGGAGCGAGCAGCAATGCCAGCTACTCTGTGCATCCAGGTCAGTTTCCCCAAGTGGGCACAGGAGGGTGCAGGGTTAGGGAAAGGGGGCACAGTGCGGGGATTACGGGTGCGGGAGGAGGCAGGGGTTAGGGGTGCCAGAGGGGCACAGGGTTAGGGGCATGGGGGGACGCAGGGTGAACAGTGCAGGGTTAGAAGCACAGGAAGGGGCACGGGCTCTCCTGTGGCCCAACCCCACAGGAGACTGACCCCATGTTTAAAGAACAAACCTCTATACTAAGGGCTGCAATATCCACTGGGGTGAGACAAATGGCATCAGCTCCTTGCTGCCCAGCCTGTGAGAGCTCTGACTGTGCGTCTATAAAGGGAACAGCGAATGGAAGTTAAGTGGCTCCGGTTTGCGCTCTGTTAGAGCCCCACCGGGAACAGTGAGCAGAAGTTAAGTTGCCTCCTGTTCTCTAACTGATGGGTGGGGGGGCAGCAGGGATTAGGGGCATGGAGAACGGGGGTGCCTGACAGGTGTTGGGCTGCGGGGTTCCCTGCTGCAGCTCCGCAGACTGGAGCCTGCTCCTCCTGTCCAGGGCCAGCTCCAGCTTTTCTGCCACCCCAAGCAGGAGGGGGAAAAAGGACAAGCTGTGGCTCTTCGGCGGCAGCTCAACCACACTGCTGCTTCTGTGGCAGTTCGGCGGCAAGTCCTCCCTCCCTTCCTCTTTGGCAGCAATTCGGCAGCAGCTCAAAGACTAAGACAGGGAATGAGGGACCTGCCGCCAAACCAAAGACCCAGCCGTGCTGCCCCGATACCGGACGGGCCGCCCCTTTGAATTAGCCGCTCCAAGCACCTGCTTGCTACCCTGGTGCCTGGAGCCAGCCCTGCTCCCGTGACAAGCAGGGGCTGGTGCAGAGCGTGGCAGGGCAGGGAGATGACATCTCCCCTAAGGGCGGGGCCTTTTCACAGCAAGGGCAGCACCTCCCCGCAGGAGCACAGACCCCACCTACTCCTCCTGCTTTCTCCTGACACCAGCACCACCCTTCCCAGCACCGCCTCATGGCAGCATCTGCTTCCGGACGCGCACCAGAAATGGGAAGTCTGGGCCGGGCCGGGCCTGGCAGCGGCTGTCAGGAAATGGAGGCAGGAGACACAACCACTCCCATGGAGCTGTGGGGCCTGTCCTGGCTGGTGGGAGATGGAGGCAGTGGACACAACCACTCCCATGGAGCTGTGGGGCCTGTCCTGGCTGGTGGGAGATGGAGGCAGTGGACACAACCACTCCCATGGAGCTGTGGGGCCTGTCCTGGCTGGTGGGAGATGGAGGCAGTGGACACTACCACTCCCATGGTGCCGTAGGGTTTTCAGGTGGGGTGCTCCCCCCCCCCCGGGTTGGGCTCCAGGGGAGGTTTGGCATCTTAAGGGACTGGGGGGGGGGGGGGTTGCTTGGAAGAAGTTTGAGGACCAACGGCGAAGGGGAAGTTGGACACTTGCCAGAATACCAGGAAACAAGGCAGGTGAGGTGATACCTGTTACTGGACCAGCTTTGAAGCCACACAGGGTCTTCTTCATGCAGGGGAAAGGTGCTCAGAGCACCACAGTTCAATAGAAGGTGGAACACTCTGCCCCGAACACCAGACATTCCCCTACTTCCTGGAAGCGGGGGCCTGTCCCCATTGTCCTGTAAACAGCCCCACCATGTACCCCAGAGGTGGCTGCATCTTAGCACCAAGACACCAGTGGTCACTGCTCCAGAGGAGATGGTACATACAGGCCACTGCCCTACGTGGCCCCCAGACGTCACAGACTGTGCACTGTCTTAGCTGGTCCCACACGTTACTGCCCCAAGAGGTGAGGTACACACAGGCTACTACTCAAACTGGGCCCTGGGCTCACTGCAGCAATGGTTGGGGATACATGCAGGGCACTGCCACACATAGCCACCAGGGGCACTGCTGCAATGGTGGTGGTGTGGGGATGATAAACCGGCCACTGCCTGAATCGGCCACTACCACAATGGTGGGGGGAGAGGGGGAGGGAGATACCAATAGGGCACTGCCACACCAGGGCACCACGGGAGGTCACTGCTCCAATTAGCAGAGATACACATCGGGTAGTGCCCCAACTGGGGCCCTACCCCAGAGAGAGAGGGGCTGGGAGACAAGAGGAAATCAAAGGCCACTGCCTCAGCCAGCCACCAGGGTCACTACCTAAATAGGGGAAAACACACACAGGGCACTGCCCCACCTGACCAGCAGGGTCACTGCCCCAATTGGGGATATACCCCATGGGGTATATCCCCATGGGGATGCCAGGGATCAGTGTCTGCCATACCTGGCACAGGGTTGAGGATAGGGTGACCAGATGTCCCGATTTTATAGGAACAGTCCCGATATTCGGGCTTTTTCTTATGTAGGTGCCTATTACCCTCCACCCCGTCCCGATTCTTCACACTTTCTATCTGGTCACCCTGGGGGGAGGGAGGGGGCTACACACAGGGCACTGCCCTACTTGGCCACCAGTGCACATCCCTAGTGGGGGAGTGACACACACCAGGAGCAGGGCTCACTGCCACAAAGGGGTTGGAAGATACCCAGGGCACTGCCTGACACAGCCACCCAGGCACCCTGCCACCTTGGGGGAGGTGAAGAACACACCTCAGGCACTGACTCCTCTGGCTACCAGTGCTCACTGGCCCAATGCAGGGGTTGGGGGGAGTAAATACACACAGGGGACTGCCCCACCTGGGCAACACGAGTCACCGAGATGAGAGTGGGATACGCAGAGGGCACTGCCCCAATGGCTGATATACATACAGGGCCCTGCCTCACCTACCCACCAGCGCTCACAGGCGCAATGGCAGTGGTGGGGTCACATAGGCAACTGCCCTCAGTGGCCACCAGGGGTCGCTGCAGCAATGCTAGGGGGGATACATGCCAGGCATTGCTGCCGCTCGCCACCAGGAGTCACTGCTCCTACAAGAAGGCACCTACAGGACACTCCCGTGCCTGGCCAGCAGGTGTCACTATCAGTGGGGAGGGGCTATGTGGAAGCTGAGAAAGAGCCACTAACTGCAGTGGGAAAATCGTCATCGACCGGGGAGAAAGAACGGACTCCGCTGGGACATCGCACCAACTCCGGCCAGGCTGGATACCAGCAATTCGGGGCTGGAGCAGCTCCAGCTGGAGGCTGGGCGGAGGCAGGTGACCTCGGTCTCTGTGCTGAGCAGGCTGCTTTGGCAGCGAGGAGGACAGGGAACCCCCCGGCCAGGGTCTTGCTGCCCAAGGAGGAGATCTGTGGCAGGCTTTGGAGTAGCTGGTTCAGCAGCCGTGAGCCGCACGCTTGTCCCTGCCTGAGCTCTCCAGGAGCACATAACACACAGGTGTGCACTGGATGTAGGCACCAGTGTAACAACAGGGCCAGACTCTGCTGAGTGCTGCCTGCGAGAGACAGGGGCAGAGTCAGACGGGCAGATGGGGGCAGGAGATGACAGGGCCAGCGGCCATGAGCTGAACCCATCACAAGTCCAGCCTGTGACGTCACCATCCGTCCCTGCAGCTCTCCATCTGTCCCGCTGTCCGTCCAACTCTCAACCTCCCATCCATCCCCCATGTATGCCCCCCCCCCCCCCCCCTCGGCCTCACACACCCATCTATTTCCTCATGCATCCTGCTGTCCCTCTGATTGGCCCTGCAGTGCCCAGCACAAGGAGGCATAGTGGACCCTGAGCGAGGCTTTTGGGTGATGCAGTAATGGAGCTAGCGGGTGATAAGGGGGGTTCTGGGCATCTCTAATCCTGTGCCCAAAGCCATGACTGCGAGCCCACCCCTCTCAGTCTCAGACCCCACAGCCCCAAAGACATGACTGGCCACTCACGCTGTGACCCAGTTACAGCAATGAGGTCTCCCCGAAGATAGGGGGTGGGAGGAGCAACCCCCTTATCCTGGCAGGCAGGACACATCCTTCCCAGTATGGCAGAGACCTTGCCCGTGGGCAGATAGACCCAGCTGAGCCCATAGGAGACTGGGGGAGGAGGAGCAGAGGAAGAGGATGCAGGCAACTGAACATGACAGGTGTCCATGAAAGGAGAGAGAGAGTTTGAGTGTGAGTTGGCCAACACAGAGAGAGAAACCTTGGAGAAAGAAAGAAACTCAGAACAGGAGTCACCCTCATGGATCCAACTTTCTGCTAGGAGCACACACCACTCCTGGCCAGAGAGATGATCAGCCCCACAAATGGCAACATCATCTCCTTGAAGCCACAGCTAGTCCGGAAACCACACCCAGGTAACAGGGCGTCCCTGCCTGGAACCAGGGGGGCTGTGACCAGAGCCCTCCCCAAAGCAGATACTTCTCTCACCGACAGAGACAGCTACTCTCATCCCAGCTGGGCAGGTCTTGCCTGGCATCAACAGGATTCACCCTGTCACTGCTCTTGCTCACTTTCCATCTCACCTCAGAGCTGGACTCCGTCCCCGCGACTTCTTTTCCCTTGGTATGAAACACAACACAAGAGGAAAAGAAAAAGCAATGGTGGCGAGGCTCCTCTTCTCGCTACTCCCGCACCCCAGGGCTCCGGCTTCAGCCCTCCTCCCATTCTGCCATCACAGCTACAATTAGAAATCTGAGCCCTGGGCTCACACCTTGTTGTCTCCCCAATCCTTGGCGCTGTCCAGCATGTCTCCCTCCACAGAAGTCACGTGGCCTCGTCTTAGACTCCATCTTCATATTGCTCTTCTCCTTCCCAGAGCTCCTGCTCTGCTCCTCAGGCCTGTCTGTGCTCAGCTCTGCAGGCAGAGGGGAAGGGGCATGATGGGAGCACACACGCCCCATTCCAGACACCACACAGCATCCACAGGGCTGCAAACCACGTCACCTTCGGCCAAAACCACCTCCCACCCCGAGGGAGCAAAAGCCCTTTGTGAGCTCGGCACACACAAGCCAGGAAAAGATTAACACCCACACCCAGCCCAGCCAAAGTGGGAGCTTCCCTCACTTCCCGGCCACAGGTCCAGGGGGCTCATGGATGGAGGAGTTTGGTGGGCTGTGGGGGCCCCTGAAGGACTAGCTCAGCGTGTGATGAGTGACTGGGGTGTATGTGGGGGCCGGACTGTGGGTTGGGGTGTCCAGGGGGACCCCAGGGAAGGGACTAGGGGGATTAGGGATAGAGGAGGGTGGGGTTACCAAGGTGCATTGTGGGAATTTGGGATTTAGAGAGCCCTGTGTGGTTGGGGGGGGGCGGGCTGGAGGACCCCACAGGGGCTGAAAAGGGGAACCCGGCAGGTGGGGGGGCAGCAGAGATTGGAGATGAGGAACCTCACATCCTGGGGATGGACTGGGGCAGTGGGGGGATGGGGAAGTGGGGCCCAGCAATGGAGAAATGGGCTAGAGGGAGTTAGGGGCTGGGGAGGAGGGGGCAAAGGAAAGGCCGGGCAGAGCGGACAGGATGGGGAGGGGCGCCGGGGCTGAGGATCCCCACAGATGGGGAGGGCTGGCGAGAGGGTCACAACAGATGGGGAGACACTGGGGGCCTGAAGGGGCCCTACAGAGGAGAGGAGGGGTGGGGCTGATGGCGCCTGGAACTGGGGTCTGAGCCCCGGCCCCGTGCGGAGCCGCCACTCGCCGCCCGCCCCAGCGCCCCGGCCCCGCCCCGCCGGCTGCCCCCGAGCCGCGTCCCCATCCCCCGCTCCGGGACCCCCAGCAGCGCCCCGGCGGGTCCCACTGTCTCTGTCCCGCGCTCTCTCCCCCAATCAGGGAGCGGGGAGGGGCGCGGCAAAGTGACGAGTTACGTCCCCTCCTCCAATAGAGGCCGCATGTGAGAGAGAGAGAGAGAGAGAACTACGCTTCCCAGAGTGCACCGGGAGGGGGCGTTGTCTGAGCAACCGGCGCGTCACTTCCGCTCTGGGACGAGCCAGGAACTACAACTCCCAGCCTGCCCCGGGGCGCCTCCGTCCTCTCCAGCCCAGGTGAGGGCGGGTCCCTGGGTCAACCTGACACCTCCCCCAACGCAACTCCTCATCCCCGCCCCCAGAGAGCCCCGGCCCCGCCCCCCTCCGGCTCCTGACGCGAACTCGCATGTCCGGGGGTCTCGCCCCGGCAGCGCCCACCCCCCGCCTGCTTCCCTTGGCCTCGTCTCTCCCCGCTCGGGGGGGGGCTGTTGGATGGAACCATAGGGAAATACAGGGGAGGGGCAGGGCTGGGAGCCAGGACTCCTGGGGAGTGGGACTAGGGGCTAGAGTGGGGAGGGGTTGAGTTGCCTGCTGCCCTCATTGCAACCAGCAGAGCCCCCCCCCCCTGCAGTTTGTCACCCCAACGCAGCCGCGCCTGGTTCCCCCTCTGCCCAGGCAGCTCCCAGCCCGACACACACCCAGCCCCTGCACCGCCCACCCCAGGGCTCCTCAGCCCAGAGGAGCCCCCGGCTGAGTGGGAATCAGAGCCCCGAAATTACCCTGGGACCAGCATGATCTGCCTCCGCCCTGCCCTGCTCCGCGTGTATTCGGGTGAGTCAGTTTCCCTGTCCCAACATGTGTCCTGCCCTGTGTCTCTTCTCCTCCCAGTTCCCTCCAAACCACCCCATTTCCCCTGCACCCGGGCTGGGTCTCTGCCAACCCCCTTCTCCTCTCCTGCCCCAATATCTCCCTGCCCCTACAGGTCTATATGGCTGGATCCCTCCCTCCCCCCTTCTCCCCTCATTTCCTGCCGCTGGGGGTCTATGGAGATGGGTATCTCCTCTGCCATCCCCTCTGCTACCCCCCCATATCCTGCTGCCTCTAGGGGTGTATGAGGCTGGGTCTCTCCTCCCTCCATCCCCTCCCCTGCCCCCAATATCCCTCTGGGGCTCTGTGGGGCTGGGGCTCTCTCCCTGCCCCTGTGCTCCCCCCTGCACAGCATGTCCTGGGAGTGACTCAGTTTCCCTGGACCAACATTTCACACACACACCCCCCCCGACATGTCTCCCTCCACCCCAGGCTGGGTCTCTGCCAATCTCCCTTCTCCCCTCCTGACTCCAAGATCCCCTGCCCCTACAGGTCTATGGGGCTGGCTCTCTCCCTTTCCCGCCCCCCATCCCCTCATCCCTCCCCCCAATATCTCCCTGCCCCAGTCTGTCTATGGGGCTGGGTCTCTCCCTGAAGCCCCGCCCCCAGCGCGGGGCTCACAGACAATCCCCGCCCGGCGGCTGTGACGTGCGCTGGGGCTGTGACGTGCGGTGACGTGCTCATTCCCCGCAGGCAACTCATTCACTGGAGACCAAAGCGACAGAAGGTGTCACGTGTCCGTGGGCGGGGTTATGCAGATGAGCAGTGTCTGGCGGCAGGACGGAGAGCAGCGAGAGGAACCGAAGGAGCCCGGCGGAGAGAATTCTCTGCGTGTGGACAGAATCCGGTGTGGGGAGTTCGTGCTGTGGGTGCCTGCACCGGAGTCACTTCGGGGCAGTGATTGCTACTGAGCTACATAGTGACCAAAGGCGTGTGACTGGGGTGTGCTGCTTGGCAGGGAGCAACTCCTGGTGACAAGGAAAGCAGTGGGAGCAGCAGATCCGGTCCTAGCAGGGGGCAGGGTGGCTGTGAGGTTTCTTTGCAACTATGAGTGGGTGTGATGTGGGTGCGATTAGGGCTCCCCCCCTTTTCTGGGGGGGCGGGGCTTCTACTTTCTGCTGGGGAGGAAGGTTCCATGATGTCACAGCCAATGGGGCGGGGTTGAATCATGTTTCTGAAGTGGGAGAGCAACTTCCCCCGCTCCACACACTCTCCACTACAGGGCTGGGCTGGGATCTCTAGGGAGGAAGGCCAGGAAAAGTCTCCCCTATGGAACCCAGGAGTCCTGGCTCCCACTCCCCTGCTCTAGACCCCTCCACTCCCAGAGCCAGGGATAGAACCCAGGGTCCGGGTGCCCAACCCCATCCCTGCTCTGACCACTCGACCCCACTCCTCCCAGGGTGGTGCAGGGTCACTGGGTCAGTGTCCCAGCTCCGCTAAGGGCCTTGGCTGATTTTCCCAAAGTGCTTCCTTCTGAATCCAGCACATCTGCCCCCACTCTGCCCAGTCACTGCCCACCCCGTGTGCGGGCACCAGCACTGTGCCGGGTCGTGATGGGAAATTGTCCAAGCTGGCCCAGGAGGCGTGTGTGTCCCTGCTGCCCCTGCTGGTGGGGCTGAGCCCTGCTCTGTGTGAGTGTGTGTGTGTGTTGGCTTTGCAGGCTTTTGTATCCTGCAGGAAGTGACACACACACACATATTGATGCACAAAGGCACTCACACATCCCAAGAACACTCACCCACAACACACCCAGAGGGGCATGCTAGCCCAACCCCCAAAGAGACAATCACACCCCCAGCCACACTCACAATCACACACACACCAGAATATTCACAATCATGCTCAGAGACACAACTGCACACAGTTCACTCCCACTGCTCCCAACACAAGGACCTCCTGCCCCACACAGCGTGTGCTGAGGCCTGTGGAACTCACTGCCACTGGACAGCTACCCATGAGAATGGACCTTTCCAGGCGACCAATAGACATGGCCATGGCGACAGAGGGGGCTGGGCTCCCAGGGTCTGACCCGGGCTGAGACTGGTTCTGACCTAGAGGGGGTCTATCCAGCCGGGGGCAGCGTGACCCACACACAAACCCACCAGAAGCGCCTTTCTTAGCGGGTCTCCCAGGCCATCCCCCACCCTGCCCCGTGTTGGGTAACAAAGGGGCAGTACGGGACTCTGGGCTGTGTCACAACCCGGCCCCAGCCCCTCGCTCCCACACGCTGGCGAGTTGGGTAACTGCCGAGGGATTGCACAAGAGAGAGTCAGAGCCAGGGAGAGAACCCAGGAGTCCTGGCTCCCCCCCGACACACACTCTAACCACTGGACCCCACTCCCCTCCCAGGGCTGGAGATAGAACCCAGGAATTCTGACCACCAACCCCCCTCCCCCGTTCTGACCACTAGACCCCACACTCCCCTTTTAGATTTTAGTCCCGCTGCCTCTTCTATCCACCCACCCCACCTGTCCATCCCTTTGCTGCAGGTTTCTGGGGTGTCACCCCTGCTCTGCACCCCCCCAGTGCATCCCAAGGCTTTTCCTCCCCCCAACCACACATCCTCTCCCCCTCGTGCTGGATCATCTGCTTGGCCCCCTGCCCCCTCTCGGGGCGCGCTGTGCGGTGTGGCTGGGGATTGTGCAATGGCCCAGCACCAGGCAACGCAGAACGGACACCACACGCCCTGCCCTGCCTCACCTGAGCTGCTCTCCAGGTGCATCGGAGCCCAGTGCCTGCACCTTGGCACTCCTGCCCCACTGGGGGTGAACTGCAGCCCCCGCCACACTCCGCAGAGGGGAGAAGGGTCAGGGCAGCCAGCCCTTGTAAGATGGGGAAATCACCACCGGGGTCGATGGTATGGGGGCTGTGACATATAGAGAAACAGTTGTTGCGCAGAAAGAGGGCAGCAGAGCACACGCGCGCACACACACACACACTTGCAAACATGCACAAACACATGCATGAATCCAGCCACACACACACACTTGCTAATATACACAAACACCCGCACAAATCCAGCCAACATCAACACAACTGCTAACAGATGCAAACACATGCACAAATCCAGCCACATGAACACACACACTTGCACAGCCACAAACACAACCCCCACAGCTGTAATAACACCCCCCCATACACAAAACCCTTACAGAAAACCACACATACACAAATACATGCAGAAATCAATCAATCAATCAATCAATCCATCCACACACACACACACACACACTCCATCCCCATTCTGTGCACACACCTTGGGTCACTGCGACACTGAATACTTCAATTGGATGGGGGGCCCAGCACCATGGCTATTCCCTCCCCCCCTGGGCCCGCTGGGGGTGGATGGGGGGGGCACCGGGGGCACAATCCCGTGCCAGCCATGGGGTGGGGGGGTTAGAGGTGGAGATGAGGCCATGGTTTGTGCACCACTCGGTTCCTGGCACAGTCTCCTTTTAGGATTTGCATTTCTTGGTAGTTTTCACCTCATCACCACTTCCTGCCCAGCTCCCTCCTGCTGTGCAAGATGGTTTGGGGAAGGGGATGGGAAGAACCAGGAGTCCTGGCTCCCAGCCCCACCTGTGCTAAGCTACGAGACTCCACTCTAACCCCAGCGCTGGGAATGGAACCTAGGAGTCCTGACACCCATCTTCCTTTCCTCTAACCACTAGACCCCACTCCCCCCCCTTTTGGGGAGCCAGGACTCCTGGGTTCTGGCCCCAACTCTGGGAGCAGAGTGGGGTCTAGTGGTTAGAGCAGGAGGAGCCAGGACTCCTGGGTTTTATTCTCAGTGCTGCTGTGTGACACTGGGTCTGTTTCTCCTCCCACTTTTTGGGTATGGAGCCTGTAAACTCTCTGGGGCATGGCCTGTCTCTCGCTGTGTCTGGGCAGCGCCTGGCCCAATGGGGGCCTTGATTCTGCCTTGTCAACGGCAGCGCAGAAAGCCCTAGTGCCAAAAGAAGATGTGGGGGGGGGGGAGCTTTGCAAAAATCGGTCACACCAATAGGAAACCAGCCCCAGCAGTTTGTGACTTCACTTCCCAAAATTAGATACACGCACACACACACACACACACACACAGACCCCTGCTCAAACCGCCCCCTTTGCCAATGCACCACCTCATCTCGTCCAGGCAGGTCTAGGCGGGAAGCTCCATGTGGGAGCGGTGATGGACGGCACCATCAAGGTAGGTTCTGGAGATGGTCCTCCAGGTGTGGGCGTCTCGGGCTGTGCTCAGTTCCTCTCTCTGGTGTGCGCCCCGGCTCCACAAATGCCCCCGCCCCCTGCTCTTTCCTTCTGGTACTAAAAATATCCTCTTCCTTCGCCCCAGAGAGACACACCCACGGTGCTGCTCAGCACACGGCTTCCCCCCACCTTCCCCCATTCCCAGGAGCGTGCAGGAAGGGAGTCATGATTGGGGAGAGCCCGTGTCCCGAGGGGAGGGTATGGGGGGGCTTGTCCCCTCCTCGCAGCATGGAAGTGCCAGTAGACACCTATGGATGGTCAACCCAAGCAGGGCCAGGATGGAAATGGGAGGACTGTGCCCCCAACATGGAGAATCGGGTGCAACCTTACTTAACGGGTCAGTCTGTCCTTTCTCTGACTCTCCCATTCCAGCTTCAACTAGCGCTTGTGGTTCATTCGTTCTTTTTCATTCCTTTCCTTCTCTATCTTGTATGTTCTTGCTTTCTTTTTTCCCCTCTACCTTTCATGCTCTTCCTTTCTTTCCTTCTTTTTCTAATTTTTTTTCTCTCCCTTTATTTCTTTCTCTGCCTTTCACGTTCTTTTCGCTCTCTCTCTCTCTCGCTGGTTATTTTTTTCACTCGCTCTTTTTCCTCGCTCCTTCCAAGCCAAGTGTGTTCTCCTCGCACACAGATTTTGACAGGTTTTCCTCCTGATCAGCAAGTGGATTAAGCATGTCTTCAGTGGGTGGTTGGCATGGCAGGGAGCAGGCTGGCTGGGTGTCTTTGTGGCCGTCTGGTGGCCATGCATAGGCATGGTCCTGCCCTCCTCTGGCCCTGCCCTCAGTTGCTCTGTGGCTTTTAAGCCTTCACTTGGAGCTGTCAGCACCAGCCACCTCTGCTCTAGGTGCCCAGAGGAGGAGAGGTGTTGCTGGGTCACTTTTACAGATGCCCCTTCCCTGCTACTGCCCTTGCTCAGCTGGGCAGAGGAGCTTCCATCCCCAATCCCTGCCTGTCACTGCCCAGCAGCCCTCTGGCACCATTCCTGAGGGTCACCCTGCCTCACTCTCTCCCTGCCGTGTTGGGAAAGACAGCTCCCATCTCTCCTTGTTAAAGGTCAGGTGGGCCAACAGCCCATTCTATGTTTTCCTACTGCAGAGCCCAAACTCAGAGACTCACCTTGGGTGCAGGCACTGCTGTGCTCCCAGAAAACAAGCCACCCCTGCACAAAGAGGGATGACAAGGCCTGCCAAAGCCTGGGATTGAACCAGGGACCTTTAGATCTTCAGTCTAACACTCTCCCAACTGAGCTACTTTGGCAGCTGCATTGAAGTATTTTGGCCTGTTGCTTCTCTGTCCGGGATGTTTTTGTCAGCAGTTGCACACAAAAAGGACAGGAAAACAAACGGCTGCTCCACACCCCCACCGGAGGAACCCGACGCCCTTAGCTGTGGGGAGTAAGAAGTGGCTGTTGGCTGACAGGGCATGTCCCCGAGGAGCTGGAACAGCAGCTGCCGCCTCCCCCTCGGCTCCAGGCTGTGGGAAATGCTCATTGCCTGGCTGCATGGGCGGCTGCTGCTCCGTGCTCTGGAGAGCGTCTGTATTGCTCTGTCAACCCCCCGTCTTCACTGAGCCAGTCTGGTAAGGTCCCAAGTGCCCCCTCCGGCCTGGCAGCTGAGAGTCTGTGCAGACATCAGCCCCCCTGCCAGCCCCACAGGCAGCAGCGGCGCCAGCCCCCCAGCACCACAGGGGCACTCGATGCACTTCCTGTGGGGAAATGGCTCCTTGGCATCCAGCTGCTAGAGTGAGAGCCAGGAGAGAGCAGTGTCTGGCTCACCGTGGGGGAGAGAAGAGACCTGGTGAGTGCGGATCTCCCTCAGCCTCCCCCGCAAGGCTGGTCAGTTGTATTGTCACTGTGATAGTCGGTGCTTCCCTTCAGGGTCCGCCCTAGAGGGGTCTGGGACAAATCCCCCCTTTCCTCCCCAGGCCCTGCCCCCACTCCACCCCTTCCCCCAAGCCCCCACCCCTGTCCCATCTCTTCCCGCCCTGCACCTTCCTGCCCCATTCCTCTCCCTCCCCACCTCTTCCTGTCTCTACTCCTCCCCTCCCCACCCAGCACCTCCACCCCACTGAACAGCTGATCACTGGCAAGTGGAAGTCACTGAAGGGGTAGTGGATGTGCTTGTCAGCAAGGCCTGTAGTGGGGGGGGGGGGAGCTGGCTGCCAGTGGGCGCTGAGCACCTATTTTTTCTCTGTTGGTTGTGCTGACTTGGTTACTTTCACACTCTAGAGAGGAGCAGAACCAGGGCTATGGCTGATCTATGAGGTGAGTGGCAGAGGCTTCAGGCACTGAGAGTTTTGCCTGACCCTCAGGGACACAGTGTGAGGGGTGTCCCAGGGATCTCTATGAAAGGAGCAGAACAGGATTTCCTTGGGGTGGGAGAGAATTGAGAGTGTCTCAGGGGTTGTACAGAGGTGTTGCCCAGGTGAGAGACTGGCTAAAACACAGGCCTCGCTGTGGCGAGATTCAAATGTGCGCTGGGGAACCCTATTGGATTTCAACTCCAACGCCTTAACCACTCGGCCATCACAACTGTGAACATAAAATTGCCCCAATGCCAGAGAAACTGGTAAATAATCACAATGGCCAGGCTTGAAGTCATCTGAACTACAGAATTCCCATGCAAACCTGGCTCCCAAAGCACAGGGGATTTGGGGTTCGTTCTCTTTGTAGCCATGTGCAGTAGCTCATGCGCCAATACGTCTGTTAGTCTATAAGGTGCCACAGGAGTCTTTGCTGCTTTTACAGATCCAGACTAACATGGCCCCTCTGATACTCCTAGTGACACTCTCCAATGGATCCCCATCCTCCACTCACCGTGAGGTAGGTAGGAGCGGATCATTATTATTCCTACTTGAAAGAGGAGAAGCTAAGGCTGAGAAAGGAGAATTGACTTGTCTTAGGTCACACAGCCAGCCAGTGGCAGAGTTGGGAGTAGGATCCAAGAGCCCTGATTTTGAAACTAACCATCGGATCTTGAATTTCAGACATTGAATGACCTGAATAAGGTGCTCTCACATGAGCTCCAGACCAACAACAGTGCACAGGAATTATTCAGCAAGTATTTGAGGATAACTGCAAGGTTAGAGAGAATCATGAACTGCTCAGAGACCATTAATGCAGAGAAGCAGCAAAATTTGTCAAACATAGAAGTGGTTCTGACTTATTTACTTGGTCTTAAAAGAGAACAACAAGGACCTGAGTCTCCTCCCTGTCAACAACCCCCTGCTCAGCCAATCAGGATAGAAACTGAGGACGGGAGGCTGAGGGTTCTCGCCCAAAGGATGGCCCAGGTTACCGGTGGGGATCACTGCCCGAGCACTATTTCAGCCCCACATTTTTGGGTGGACCTCCCACAGTGGGAGCTGCAGAGCACTCCCCATAACACACACACACACACACACACACACACACACACACACACACACACACACACACACACACACACACACACACACACACACACACACACACACACACACACACACACACACACACACACACACACACAGCTCCTGGTGTTGGGAGGCCAACAGTTCAGATGACAAAACACTCAAGAGACAAAGAGAAACGAGAGAGCGATGGATAGAGGAAAAGGTGAAACAAAAATGACAAACCCTAATGTCCCCAGTGATTTTAAGAGACAAAATCCCAGGTGCGGAATAAAATTCTGCCTCCTTAAGCTCGTGTTTTCCATGCCTAGAATTCAACTGTCACCAGATGGATCAGACTGAACAGGTTTCAAACCTCGAGGAGGCTCTTACCTTCTAAACAGGGATGGCTGTTTTCTAGTAAAATCAGGAAAAGGGGAGGAGAAAACTCGAAAGAGGTTCCTCCTGGAGCTCACGTACGTGAACCTGAACACTCTCTCAGTCCTGAGAGACCTGGAGAAGGAGACTTGCTGAAGCAAAGCCACAGGGGTCTCTGAGGTTTCCCTGGCCCCTCGCCCCCGTCCTGCCTGGCTGATGTCAGCATCTCTCTGTGAGGTCACCACCTCCCCACCACCTTTGACCAATAGTCTGAGGTCCTGCAAAAAGCCTTTGTGATGTCACTGCCACACCCCTCCCTTGCTGTGCTAATGTCCTGCCCCTGGCCAGGCACTTTGGAGGTTTGAGCTACTCCCTGTGGATCACCCCACTCAAGGAGCGTTCGTTCTAGGAAGCAAGCCGGCTAGAGAGGTAAATATCAGACGCTGCTCCCAGTGCTACACTCCGTTTTTCAGAAATTAGTCGACTTTATGGTCAGAAGAGACCATTAGAGCAGCTAATTTGACCCCCTGCATATCACAGGCCTCCTGTATGACACAATAGATACTTTTTGAGCAAACACATTCCAGAAAGGCATCTAGTCTTTATTGAATGACATCAGGAGATGGAGAATCCACCACTTTCCTTGGTAGCTTGTTCCTGTGGTGAATCATCCTCGCTGTTGAATATTTGTGCCTTAGTTGTAATATGAATTTGTCTCTTTTCACCGTCCAGCCATTGGGTCTTGTTATGCCTTTCTCTGCGAGATTCAAGAGCCCTTTCATACCCAATCTTTTCTCTCCATTAAGGCCCTTCAACACTTCAATGAAGTCACTTTTCATTCATGAAGGACCCCGCCGCCGAATTGCCGCGAAGACCCAGAGTGGAAGAATTTCCGGAGGCCCGGACCCCACGAGTTTTCCAGAGCTCCCGGAGTTAGTGAAGGACCCCACTCCAAGAGCCCCAAAAACTCTTGTTGGGGCCCCTGCGAGACCAGGGCAAGTGCCCCACTCCACCATCTGGGCAGCCCTGATGGGACCTGGAGCTACTGTTATTTCAGAGCTTGCCAAGAGACCTGCTGGATAAAAAGCAGATCCAGCATCCAGTGCTGTCTTGCTGAACGTGCCTCCTCTTGTCACCTTTTGGTCGATCTTTTTTGTTAATGGAGAAGCCCGACTCTGGCTAGCCATGCAAATGCTTGCAAAAAGCGGGTCTTTTGCTGACAAGTGTAGAAAAGAGGCATCGGATAAACATGGAAACAAGATCAAGGTCGCTGTAACTCATCTTGCATCTGCAGCTCTTGGAGCTACAAGGCACTAAGCACAATATTACCACGGCTGGTCATAGGAGAGTCTCTGTGTGGTGGGATCTGTGGGGTACAAACCCAAACAGTAGGACTGCTCTGTCCTCTTATCTCTCCAGCCTGGGCTGTATCTTACAATGCTGCACTAGTGACAAGCAGCAAAACCCCCTCCATGTGCTGTGATCACTCAGCCAACAACATGCAGCAATGCACCCAACTAAGTAGAATGAATGCTCTATAAGCCACTCCTCAATTATACATAGAGAGACACCAGCATATCTCCCCAGCCCTCAGCCTTGCACCTCAGAAATGTACCGTCTTACACTGCTCAAAACCTCTTAAAAAGTGCAAGCTCATTAATTAATTCGCCACTTTCTCAAAAAGAAAGTGAACATGCACCAGCCTTTTAAATCTGAGCAGCTTTCCCAAGCACTTTGGACAATTTCACAAGTCAGTGTAAAACATTAAAATAAGTTTATTAACTACAGAAATATAGATTGTAAGTGATTATAAGTGTTAGGCAGAGAGGTCAAAGTTGGTTACATAAGAAATGAAAATCGAATCTCAGTGTGACATTCTAGACCTTTGGGGGAGCGGCTGTAACCAACATATTCCTCATTTTCATATAATCGTGATCTTACATATAAAGCATGACTTGTAAGTTATCAGGGGAAAGGATATGATCTGCTGCAAGTCATTTCTCTACCCATCTATGTAGACCATTCATGCATATGACATTATGAGAATTGTGTAGTGTGGTTGTCACTAGGCTGTAAGTTGGGGGAATCAGCCAGATATTAGCTCCCCAGTGGCAACAGCAAGGAAAGTAACCAATGCCCGGACAGGGTGTCAAACAACCCATCAACAGCCATTGCCCAGCAAGGGAGCTACAACGCAATGACTCACCTGCACGAGGCCACACGAGGAATTGCTCAGCCTTGCTTGGAGAGACGCAGTGATGCTCACCTGACTCTGAAGGGGTGGGGGCAAAGCCAAGAGGAAGAAAGGACATGATAAAAGGAGAGACATTCACCAGGCTTTTCCTCTCTCCAGCTCCACCTACAGACATCACCACACCAAGCAACTGGCGCTGATCAAAGGGGAGAGCCCGGCTGAAATCTGAGCAGCTTTCCCAAGCACTTTGGACAATTTCACAAGTCAGTGTAAAACAAGCAACCAGGCAGCCTGTGGTGAGAAACATCTAAGTTTGTAAGGGCACTGAAAGGGTTAAGATCAGCTTAGAATGCGTTTTGCTTTTATTTCACAAAAACAGCGAGGAGTCCGGTGGCACCTTAAGGACTAACGGATTTATTTGGGCAAAAGCGTTCGTGGGTAAAAAGCCCACTTCTTCAGCTGCATTGGGTGAAAATTGCAAATACAGGCATAAATATTTTTGGAACATGACATGAAGGAAGTTACCCTACAAGGGGAGAACCAGTGTTGAAGGCCAATTCAGTCAGGGCGGATGTGGTTCACTGCCAATAATTGATGGGGAGGTGTCAATACCAAGAGAGGGAAAATTGCTTTTATAGTGAGCAAGTCACTCCCAGTCCCTATTCAAGCTCAAATTAATAGTGTTATGTTTGTAAATAAATTGTAACTCTGCAATTTCTCGTTGAAGTCTGTTTTTGAAGTTTTTTGAATGGCCACTTTTAAATGTTAATGAATGTGAATGTGTAAATATGTTCTTAATTATGCAAGTTCCATATAGTCTAGTGGTTATGAGTCCTGGTTTTCACCCAAACAGCCTGGGTTCAATTTCCAGTGAGGAAAAAGTGCACATCTTTTGCTCAGAGGGAAGAAAGGGATCCTGCCAACAGGGGAGTTGGACAGTGTTAGGAGAGGATCCCACAGTCCTTCACTCACTCCCTTCAACATACACACACTCCTTCATATCCTCCCCTCAACACACACCAGGGCTCCCTGCATCCAGGTCACTTCCCCACCTGGGCTGAGCTAAGACATCAGGAGCAGCTGCTCTCCTGCCCTCCCCTTACACAGCCTGCAGGGAAAGTGACCTGGGTGCAGGAAGCCCTGACATCGCTCCTTGCTCCCCTCTCCCAGCCCCCAGGGCTGCGTGGGGAGGGAGCAGCAGTCCAGTGGGGGGGCGAGCTGCAATGCCAGCTGATTTGTGAGTCTAGGTCAGGTTCCCCACTTGGGTGCAGGAGGATGCAGGGGTTAGGGGCAAATGGGGCATAGGGCAGGGGCTGGGGGCTCAGGAGGGGCAGGGGTTGGGGTGCGGGGGCAGACATTAGAATTGAAGGGGTGTAGGGATTAGGGGTGCAGGAGGGGGAGAAGGCATTTGGGGCAAAGGGGCACAGTGCAGGGGCTGGGGGCTCAGGAAGGGGCAGGTGTTGAGGTGCAGGGGGCAGGGTTTGGGGTGAAGGGGGTATGCACCATGCAGGGGTTCAGGGTGCAGGAGGGAGGTGCAGGGGGTATGAGTGAAGGGGGCACAGTCCTGGGCTTAGGGGCACATGAGGGAGGGGAAGGGGTTGGGGTGAAAGGGCACAGTGCAGGGCTTAGGGGCACAGGAGGGGGCAGGGGTTGGGAGGGGCTGGAGGGGGCAGAAGTTAGGAGCGAAGGGGGAGCAGGTATTTGGAGCGAAGGGGGCACAGTGCAGGGGCTGGGGGGAGGGAGGGGGAGGAGCCTGGGGAGCCCATGGGGGACAGAAGGAAGGGGGGGTGCCATGCCCATGGGAGCCAGGGGCACCAAAATGCAAGTTTGCCCAGGGTGCCATGTCCCCAAGGCCGGCCCTGCCCACATCCCATCCCGACACTCAGTAGGAAGGGAGGGAGCTCCAGCCAAGCTGCCAGTCATCATCTGTAGGAAGCCAGGAGTGAGATCTGCTGGGGACTGTCCTGAGCTCACAGAGTCTGTGTGGGGAATCCCAGCTGGTTCTCTCAGGCACTGACAGTTTCTGGGTTGATTTCATGTTTCCTCACCTGTCCAGGGACTTCTCAGGATCTCGCTTTCCTCTGAACCCTGAAGATCCAGGACCCACGGCTCTTCCCCTCCTTCCAGCTGGGAGATCACAGAGGGTTTGGAAACTGGAAACCCTGCTCAAGGGAAAGAAAACAAGGGAGGCAGGAGGGTACTTTGCCCACCTCTGGTATAGATGGTGACTAAACTTAAACCTCTGCGAACCAGGAAAGGAGAAGTTAATATAAACGCCCCCCCTCCAATGCAACCTTAACTTTGCCCCCAACCGTTAACCCTGCAGCTGGCAAGAACCACTGAGGATGGTTCTGTGTGGGCCGTGCAAAGGTTAACAAACTGCCACAGGGACTCAGGTGTTCAGCTCAATGGAGCAGTAACGGGATGAATTCTATGGTCTGTGGTATAAAGGACGTCAGAGTAGATGACCTAATAGTCACATCTGGCCTTCAAAGCCATGAACCTATAATCGATCTGAGAAAAGACTAAGAGAACGTGCCACTGTCTGTGCTGTGTTCACAGGTGGGAATCCCAGCATCTATCCGCATGCCTCCAGCTGTGTGCACGGGGCCAGCTGGAGCTGTGACTGGCTGACGGAGGGATGGGTTGCAGCAGCTGTGCCTGTGCTATGCAGAGAGGTGCATGTGAAACTTGGGGGCCAATTCTGCCTCAGTTCTGTGCTGAGTGTTGCAGGCTTTGTCAGCAAAGGTGGCCAAGGGCGTGTTCTTGCCATGGGGGTTGTCAGCACCCTGGGGGCGTATGTTCCAGTGATCTGTGGGGCTCAGTGAGGGGTAAGTGAAGCAGTGACTCCAAAGGAAAACTCAGGTTGAGGGCAAAGAGGTGGTAACACTGACAGTCTCAGCTGGTCTGTGTGCAGGAGGTTCAGTACCGGAGAGCAGGCCAGGGGGATGAAGCTTCTATTTGCTATGACGGAGACGAACCCGAATATTATCTTAGCACAGAGAAGTCGTGAGACTTTCTGCTGCACTGCTCTGTTCCCAGAGCGCTCTGTAACCGGGGAGGGGAGAGGGCTAGTGTGTGTCTCTCTGGCATGTTGGGGTGATGCTGAAACAGGGCAGAGCAGAGGTGGCATTGTGGGAGTGCCATGAACCTTAACTCTTCATTTCCCCTTCTAAGAAGGGAGGGGACGGGAATCCTTACCCAGCGAGGTCACATTCTCAGAGTTCTCCTGCATGACGTCTCTGTAGAGGGCTCTCTGAGCGGGGTCCAGCAGAGCCCACTCTTCCCTGGTGACATACACAGCCACCTCCTTGAAGGTCACCGGCCCCTGAAAGAGCAAGAGTCCAACACCTGCTGCCCCACTATTCATGGAGGAAAGGAACCAATCAAATGGAAGCTCTGAGACAGAGACAGTCAGCACAGTCCTATCCCCACACTGCTGAGAGGAGCCGGGGGGCACCACGGTGAGAGAACAAAGAGAGACCCCCTGTCTCTGCCAGCAGATCCATCACACGGCTACGAGCCAGAGGCTGATCCAGCCCCATGGCAGGAACCCAACACCCTCCCCACTGCCAGGAGCTGGAGGTGAGGGGCCAGGACATCTTCCCTACACCTCCCAGGTGGGAGCCCCCTTTCCATGTCACACCAGCCCCTGGCTCGCAGGCTGAGGGGTTAGGCACTGGAAGTCTGGTCAGTTTTCCCAGCCCCACCCAGGGGGTTGCTTTGTCTGTTTCCTGTTTCACAAATTAGGGAATTTTCTCCCCCAACACCCAAGCCTTTGTTCTGAGGATCTAGGCCCCCGTTAAACAAGTCCCAGCAGGTTTGTCACACTCTGTCCCCTCCCTCTCCTCACCCAGCATATTCCCTGCCCCCCCCAGACCTAACTCCCCAGAAGTTGCCACCTCTTCAGTGTTTACTGCCCCTCTCCCTCCAGCAGGAACCCACCAGCCGCCCCCGAATAATCCGACCTGAGCTGGCCCCACTGCAGCCAGAGAAGCCCCCGCCCGGCCCGGAGGGGTTAATGTCGGGCTCCCCCCCCCCAGACCCCGCTGGGGAAGCAGCAGCTGCTCCGCTCCCAGCTCCCGATGGAGGCAGCAGCGTCTGGTCTCTCCGGAGCTGTCGGGGGCTGATGCTCCCGGTTCTGTGCGCTCCCGGCTCCTGCCTCCCGCCCCGCCGCCCCAGCCCCTTCCCGGGCCCTGCAACCCCCCGGGCCCTGCACCCGGGCCCCGCGGGGGTGGAGCTGCTACACCAGCCCCGCCCCGCTTTTCCCCTGGGGAGACCCCGCCCCTCTCCTGCCCCCTCCGGGCTGAGGCGGGTCCCGCTTCCCCGCGGGTCCCAACCCCCCTGCGAGGGGCCCGGGGGCGGGGCCATGGCCGGGCGCGGGGCGGGGACACGCGTGGGGCGGACACGCTCCTGCCGGGCGGGGTCGGGGCCGGGGCCGGGGCTGTTCGGGGCCGGTTATTACGGGGGGGTCACGAGCCCCCCCGGCTCTGCCGCTCCTCGGGAACAGGCGGGGGGGGGGTCTGAGAGGCACCGGCTGGGAGAGGGGGCGGGGCCGGGGGGAAGGATGAGTGGTGGCGGGGCTCGCACGGAGCATGCGCAGTACCAGCTGCTGACCCCTCCCTTCCCTGGGCTGGGGAGGGCGGAAGCGCCCCCGGGGCAGGCTGGGAGATGTAGTTCCTCACGCTCCCTGGACAGGAAGTGACGTCGGCGAGGGAGGCGGAGCCGGACTGCGAACTCGCGCGGGGCTGTTGGCGCCTCTCCCGGAGCCGGAGAAGAGTTTTGTGTCTCCCGGCTCCGGGCATGCGCAGATGGGGGGCGGGGCGGAGCGTGATCAGCTGCTGGGTGAGCGCCGCGCGTTGCTCCAGTGTGAGCCGGGAGCCCGGGCGGGGCGGGGGGTCTGTGCCGGGGGCCCATTACCCCCCCCAGGGGGCGGGGCGGGGGCCGGGGCCGGGCGGTGACTGGGGTCCCGGGGGGTTGGGAAAGGGGCGGGGGAAGTGTCGGTGCAGCCCGGACATGGCGGGGAGCCGGTGACCCCGAGGAGCGGGGAGAGAAAGGGGGCTGAGACCCCTCGGATTTACTGCTCCCCGTGGGGACCCCCCCCGCCCTGCCCCTTTCTCCCTAGAGCCACGAGCAGCCCCAGGGTGACCCCCTCCCCAACCCCTGAGAAGTTCCCTGTCCCCCGATTGTGCCCCATTTTCTCTCCCCTTCGCCAGTGGCCAGTTCAGAGCTCGGGTTTGGGGGTTTTCCCCCCATTTCCCCTGCAGGGATTTGTCCTTGTGCGGGTGGGAAATGGTTCCCCCGAGCGATTCCTGAGCTGGGCAGAGGGTGAATGGGCAGAGGCTGGGGGGCCTGAGACAGGGACACCTCGGGGCTGGGCTGGGGGGGGCCTCTCTCTGCTGGCAACGGGGCCTGGGAAGGGCCAGGAAGGGGGGGAGGAGCAAGCGTCCCCCATGGAGACGGCCCAGCCCAGCCCCAGGTTTCCCAGTCCAGCTACTTCCCCTCCCCCCCCCGCCCAACCCAGCAGCCCCCCCCCCCCGCCCCAGTTACATTCCCAGACCCCACAGCCAGTGACTTTCTGAGTCACAGCCAGCGACCTTCTGACTCCAGCCCCACTCCTCTCCCCGGTCAAAGCCACAGGGACCCAGGGCTCCCTCCTGGTCATGGGAATGTGAGGCAAGAAGAATCCATCCCATTCTGTTGTTGATTCAATATCACTGTATAATCCCCTCAAATTTCCCCTCTTTTCTCTTAAATGGTTGAATGGTGACATAAAATTGCCCCAGATGTTAATGTTTGTCCCTTATATTGGCAAATATTTAGTTTGTGCCCCATTTTCTCCTCTGTTCTGAAATACTGATATCGAATTCTCAAAAATCTTCCTGCTTTTCTCTCCAGGTGTGTGACTGAGATCAGGGCTCTTATCGTACTGAGCGTGGCCCTGTTCTGCCAGGTGCTGCAGAGACCCCAACTGAGATCTGGGCTCTGATCTGCCAGGCACTGCAGAGACCCCAACTGAGATCTGGGCCCTGTTCTGCCAGGCGCTGCAGAGACCCCAGCTGAGATCAGACCCCACTGTTGTGCCAGGTAAAACTGAGACCTGGACCGAGATCACGGCCCCCCCTTGTGTCAGGCAGTGCACGACTGCGACTCAAAAGCTGCACCCATTGTGCTGGGCACTTCAGAGACCTCAACTGAGATCTGTGTCCCCATTGGGCCTCGCACTGCACTGATCCCAACCCAAATCATGTTGTACCACTGTACTGGGCACTGCACAGACCCTGACAGAGCTCCTGGCCCCACATTTTGCCAGGTGCTGCAGGGACCCCAAACAAAATCCGGGATCCTGTAATGCCGGGAGTTGCAGAGCCCCCGACTGAGATCAGGCCCCCTGTTGGTCAGGGCTCTGCACAGACACTGACCAAGGTCAGGGTCCCCATTGTGACAGGTGCTGCACAGACACCCAGGGTATCTCTACCCTGCCATTAACTCTCCCCCCCCCCCCCCCCCAGCTGGCCCATGGCAGCTGCCTCAGGCTCACAGGGCTCAGGGGAAGGGGCTGGTTAATTGCCGGGTAGATGTCTGGGCTCAGGCTGGGGCCAGGCTGTAGGACCCTGCGAGGTGGGAGGGTGCCAGACCTTGGGCTGCAGCCCCAGCCGGAACATCGACACCACCATTAAACAGCCCCACAGCCTGAGCCGTGTGAGCCCAAGTCAGCGGGCACGGGCCAGCCGCCAGTGTCTGACTGCAGTGTAGACGTGCCCACAGGGACAGAGAGGCCTTGCCACAAAAAGCTCAAAGGCTAAATAGGCCAATGGTGGGAGGCGACTCTCCATTTTACAGATGGGGAAACTGAAGCTCCAAGAGCTGAAGTAATTTGCTGAAGTTTGCATAGAGAATTTGGGGCAGAACTGGGAACTGAACCCAACTTGTTTGAATTCTTGCCTCTCCCCTTAACCCTAAGCCCAGCGTGTGTGTGTACAGCTTGTTTTGGGCTGTGTCTGCCTTGCATTGGCTTCCGAGGGAGGCTGTGGCATTTCCTTCACTGGAGGTTTCTAAGACCAGGTTAGAGATACACCAGTCTGGGAATGTCTAGGGATACTTGGTCCTGCCTCAGCACAGGGGGCTGGAGTAGACGCCTTCTCAAGATCCCTTCCAGGCCTACACTGAAATATTTCTGTTTTGTGCTGTGCCCTGTTCTATTCTGAGCTGTTTTGCATGGTGCCATTTGTGACTGCACCATGTTGTGTTGCATAGTTTTATGGTGCATTTGTTTTGCCTCAGTGTGTTTGGTGCCTGTGTTGTGCTGGTTTGAGTTGAGCTCTTTTCATTGTGTAATTTGGTCCTAGGGTGTATTAGTGAGCATTGTGTTGTTTTCTTTTCCTTTGTATTGTCATTTTATGCTGTGGTTTTTTTTTTTTCCTGAATTGCCTGACATGTTGTGGGTTTTACTCAGTACTTTGTGTTTTATACGTATCTATTTCATAGCATCAGAGACATGTAGGGCTGGGCAGGAGCTCAAGATGTCATCAAGTCCAGCTCTCTCTGCGGGGGCAGGACCAAGTCTATGTAGATTCCTCTGACAGAGCTTTGTCCTACCTGCTTGTCACGGAGTTCCCGGGCGATGCTCTGGAACTGCTCCCCACGAAGCCAGTCAGGACTTTGGGGAGCCTCCTCTCCCTTGGAGCAGACTGTCTTCAGGGTAAGAAGCTCCCACGGCTTCACCTCCTGGGTCTCTCCTTGGAGCATTCAACATATGCCCCTCTGTGTGCTTCCCACAGCGAGCCCGCCCAGGTGGGGTCCTGGGGAAGCCACAGGGTCCTGCCCCCCCACTTCGCAGTCAGACGTGACTCTTAGCCAGCCAGTAACACAGAGGTTTATTCGATGACAGGAACACGGTCTAAAACTGAGCTTGTAGATACAGAGAATTGGACCCCTCAGCCGGGTCCATTCTGGCTCGCTGGGCCCCAGGTCTGCCCTCACTCCTCGTCCCCAGCCAGCTCCCAAACTGAAACCCCCTCCAGCCCCTCCTCCTCTGGGCTTTGTCTCTTTGCCGGGCCAGGAGGTCACCTGATCTCTCTGTTCACCTTTAGCTATCCCCTTGCGGGGGGAAGGGCCCCAGCCATTTGTTGCTAGGATACAAAGTGTCGGCCATTTATGCACACTGGAGACTTAAGTAATGCCTAGGGGAAACTGAGGCACCCACACAGTATTCAGAGGAAACATTCAGAAGAGCCCCACTTCGTCACACTGCTCTTAAAAACTTCCAGGGAAAGAGACTCCACAGCCCCTCTTGTAAGACCATTCCAGAGCTGAGCAAGGACTGTCCCTCTCTGTCTGTGCAGCGCCCAGCGCAACGCAGGTGCTGATCTCAGTCAGGGTCTCTGCCGTGCGCAGCACGATGGGCCCTGAGCTCCAGCAGTGTCTGTGCAACGCAAGGCACAGCTTATAGACTCACAGACTTTAAGGCCAGAAGTACTAACCCTTCCCTGTGTCTACTGGCAATACCTCGCCTGATGCATCCTAGGACGGCATTAGCCTATTTCACGGCCACACCACACTGGCAGCTCATAATTATCCTGTGATCAACCAATGCACTTAGGTCTTTCTCCGCCATCACTTCCAACTGATAAGTCCCCCGCTCATTGCAAAATTTCTTGTCAATAGTCCCTAAGTGCATAATTTTGCAATATTAATTTTCATCCCATTTCTATTACTCCAGCTTTCAAGGTCATGCAGTTCTTCTGGTATGATTTTCTTGCCCTCCACATTGGCAATCCCTCCCAGCTTTGTGCCCGACTCCCACTTTTTGTGCCACTAATAAAAATGTTGAATAAGATTGGTCCCAAGACTGATCTCTGAGGAACTCCACTAGTAACCTCCCTCCAGCCTGACAATTCACCGTTCAGTATGACCCCCTTGTAGACTCCCCTTTAACCAATTCTTTATTAACCTTTAAGCTCTCATATTAATCCCCATCTTCTCCAATTTAACAACTAGTTTCCCATGTGGAACTGTATCAGATGCCTGTATCAAATGCCAGGTTTCTCTGGCACCATCTACCGTTTGTAACACCATGTTTTATTTATTTATAGTGCTGAAGGCTGGAAGGAACTGTTAGCAATGGCTGAGATTGGCCATGCGGAGGTTGGGGAGAGGATGGCAGACAGTGGGGAGGTGGGGAAGGGGATGGGATGTTGGAGGTGTATCTGGGATTTTGTTTTGTAGGAGTCCATGTCTCTGCTCCCTGTGGCCGTGGTGCCTTCCGTACCAAAGCAGCACGTCAGCAGAGCAGACGCACACACCATAGCTCCATCTGGAACACGCAGCATTCGCTGCCACACAGGCTGGGCGATTTTTCACGGGCCCAGCTTGATATGCCTGGCTTGGGTGGGTTCAGTTGGACGGGAGTCTGGGGGTCTGATAGTTTGGGATGTTCCTTTTTGCATAGTCAGTTCTTTCCCTTTATTGTTTTACCCCCACCTATGCCCGATGCCGTTCCCTTCTTAACTTGTCTTGGTTATTTCAGTTCCAGTTTGTAAATGGGATCTAAGAATTGCAAAGCAGAATGAAAGATAAACAAACAGAACCATTTGAATTTTGGCACCTAGCTGGTAGAATGATACCTCGTGAAGGTCGGCTGTAATGACCTGGTTACCTACAGCATTTTCTGGTGGGGCGGATAAAGCAATGTCACAGAGCCAAAAGCACTTTTGAGGGCCAAAGGGCTAAACGCATGAGAACTGAACTGACACCTAATTTCCATTTCTTAATGCCTAAAATTTTGACACTCACTCTCACCATCTTTTTTTTAAAGCGATGCACAGCACACAGACAAGTTAATTCATGAAAGCTCACCCATTATTGACTGCTTTGTGTTGCATGAGCATCTGATTAAGCACCTAATTAAAACTGTACCACTGTAAGTGGAAATGCATCAACCCAGCTTAGCTCCAAGGTGTTTAAATGTGAAGGAAAAGTTTCTAAATTAAATACATGGCAGGGTGTTTAATGGGGGAAAATACATTGAAGTGCCTCTACCCAGTCCTGTTGGACAAATCGGCTCCCAGTCCCACATCAGCTGTGCCCTCTCCCAGCCTAACCGA
This sequence comes from Mauremys reevesii, assembly GCF_016161935.1. Lineage (NCBI taxonomy): Eukaryota > Metazoa > Chordata > Testudines > Geoemydidae > Mauremys > Mauremys reevesii. Next base: position 27,283,140 of record NC_052634.1, on the reverse strand, counting down.
TTTCTACTGCAATTCTTCACCCCCCTCGTCAAGGCAGGGGGTTGGCGCTGCAGCCCCTAAGGTACCTGTGTTAATCACTGTCTCACACTGGGGCTATTTAGATTTCAGGGAGCGTGTCAGAGTGTCACCTTCTGATCATGCTACTGCCCTCAGCAGAGCTCCCAGACAGGAGCTACATCATGAGGGGGTTACGGTACTAAGAGTGAAATACATCACAGGGAGGGTGTAATTATCCTGAAATGGAGCATTACAGTCCAGGAAGTGATGGAATTCAAGTACTTCATTACTTAAAATGATGCTTGAAAGGATTGGATTGTTATGAATAACTTGCAGTCAATGTTGATTTCACTGTACGCACACAGATGAAAAACTATTTCTGTAGGTAATATACAGAAATGCTTCTGGAGAAAGTCCAGTTTGATTTAAGGATATTTACACTGTATATTTTGCATGTGACATTGACAATTTCTCTTTGAATAGTTCTATGATTTGGTTTTTGGAATCGCAACAGTTACTGTTATTAAATAATTGTTGTCTGACGACCCCCATAACTTCCCACAGCTCTGAACATTGAAATTGTAAACATTGAAAAAAGGGCTTAAAAATAAATATCACTATCAATTGAAATTAACAGAAAGAAATAGACAAAATGTATTTTGTCAAACCCACTTAACAGCAATTGCAATATGCTAGGGGATGGAAATTCACAGCTAAGGCACCAACCTTAATTCTGCCCTGTAGTGACACCAGGCAATTGCCGTAGGGCTACGAATTAGGCATTTCAGGGTATAGAGTTCCAGATTAGATTATACTGATTTGTAAAGACACGTGAAATCTTTCCCTCAGAATATCACCTTCACTAGGTTTTTTTTTTCATTGGTGATTCCCAGAAGTCAATAGATAAATAGCATTCTATCAGTTATGAAGTGGCCATTTCATATTTCTGGGGAGTGTCTGTAATTTTGCACTAGGGGCCAGGTCCTTGGAGAGACAGAACCTTGGTTCCATTTTATCTTGTCCATGCTCAGCAGCTTCTGGAATTTGGTTCAAAGTATTTACATGTTTCCCTGGCCTGTTCTTAAAAGTGCTGCTTTAGAAAGTGGGGAGGGGCAGGAACTCACTGCAGGATCAGTAGCTGAGTCCCTTAGATATTTATAGCTCATGGGAAGGAGGACGGGGATTGGTGGGTGTCTGGGGATTTAATAATAAACACACAAATATCATTGTTCTTAGTGGATTTTCAACTTCTAATTCCCATAACCCACTAATTATCCCTAGCTGCCCCCGGCAGTCTGGGGAGGGAGAACTAGTAAACTCCTGGGGCCAGTGTGGAACCGAAGGCACAAGGATCTTTTTGTGGCCGGCTCATTGTCACCCAGAGTAAAATTAACTTCCCTGGATAAATCCCTAGTTGCTGGGCTCTGCAGAGGGGTGGGGAGGTGAATTCCATTCCCCATTCTTGAGCATGGACCCCCCCTCCCAATCCTCACTCCAATCACAGACAGTACCCCACCTTCCCCTGCAGTGACGGACCCACTTGATGCTGCCAGAGCCATCTGCCATGGGACCTATGGGGACAGAGGCCCAGCTCCAAAACTGCTACCCCTGCCCACGGCCCCCAAGCTGTGCTGGAGTTGCCCTTTCCAGTCTGCAGATGGGTCTAGCTGTACCCAGCCCATGCACCCACCACACACAAACGTCCTCACAACACACATCCCAGGCTGGGAAAGGACCATCTGGGGCTGGCTGCAGTCTCCCTTTGCTGCTGTGAGAGGAATGGGGTGGTCCCTCATATAGGACACAAACATACCTGGAGCAGAAGGGAAATGTTGTTTCTTCCAGGGGCTTGAAAATGTTTGATTTAGAGTCCTGAGCTCTGTCTTCCTGTTAGTCTCCTTCTGCCACTTTCAGATCTCTTGGAGAGACAAGGTGGGTGAGGTCATTTCTTTTAGATCCAATTAAAATCCCTCCCTTTGATAACTTGGGACCAACATGGCTACAACAACTCTTCCATTTGTACCCGCTTCCCCTCTTATCTCCCCCTGAGCTGAGACTGTCCCATGTGATGGGAGAATAAGGGTTCAGTCCTGTCACTGGATTGGGTCATGCCAGCACTGACGGGAGTGAAAGCCTGTGTGCGTTAATGACAGCAGCAGCTCTGGGACTCGACGCATAGGGAGAAGAGATGGGAATGAGCAGGTTATGTTTGTGCCGGGTGTGAGTTACTCGTGTGGGAATTCTGGGCCACTGCGTACGCACAGAATTCACGTCCAGTGCAGAATTTCTTTTTTTTTTTTTGCATGAAGAAAATAAATTCTGCCTGAGAAGTGCTGCTGTTCTGTCTTTCACCCACCCTGTCGCACCAGAACAGGCAGCAGCCAGCTGGGTTCATCTTGGTGGGAAATTGTTACCCGGAGCTAGACCCCAAATGGGAAGAGAGTTAGTGGGTGCAGCTTGGGAGAGTCCTGAGACACGGCTGCCGCTGGGGGTGGGGACAGGGTGGTCATTATCGACTCGCAAGAGGGTGTGGAAAGGGCAGAGGAGGAGCCAGTGTCCCCTGTGGAGACTGCCCAGCCCCAGGTTATCCAGTCCCAGGCGCTTCTTCCCCCACCGTACCCCAAACCTCTTCACCCCTCCAACCATCAGTTGCCAGGCTTCCCTCGCTGCTCCCCCTTCCTGACTGGCAGAGACCCTCTGAGCCAGTCGTGTGTCAGGGCTCAACCCTCTGGCTGAGGCCTCAGGGCACTTTCTCCCCCTCTCGGGGCACCATGCCACAGGGGCCCCACAAATCTACATTGCTCAGGCCTTGGCTTCAGCCCTGGTGGTGGGGCTCAGGGCCCTGGACTTCAGCCCCATGCGCTGGGTCTTCAGCTTTCTGCCCTGGGCCTCAGCGAGTCCAATGCCGGCCTTGCTTGGCAGCCCCCCTGAAACCTGCTAGTGTCCCCTGAGCGGGCCCAGGACCCCTGATTGAGAACCACCGCCTTACCCCTGGGCTTACATTGCAGTGTAGACGTACCCTGAGAGGGCATCTATACTGTGATAAAATCCCTGTGGCCCGGCTGGCCTGGATGATCTGATTTGGGCTCCTGGGGCTCAGACTGGAGCGCAGGCTTCGAGACCCTCACCCCTCGTGGGGTCTCGGAGGCCACACTGTAATTTTATAACCCTGCAGCACAAGCCCCACAAGCCTGAATCAACTGACCCAGGGTTTGAGAATAGTGACTTGGGTGTGTTAATGGCAGTGTAGACATAATGCCAGGCTATGTCCACACTGTGATGAAACACCCACGGCAGCCCCGTACCAGTGCAGGCTCCCAGGCTAGGGCCGTGGGGTGGTAAATTTGCAGTGTAGACATCTCAGCTCAAGCTCAGCCCTCAAGTTAGGGAGGGAGTTTAGCAAGCAAACAAGGTAAAATGGCAGTGGAGTATTAGCCTGGACTCAACGGCATTTCTCCATTGGTCTGTCTGCTTTGGGGCAGGGACAATAACACGTCCTGCTGCATTTGTTATTTCAAAGGGCGGTTTAGGATTTTCATTCTCACACACGGTGCACGAAGCAGGACTCAACCCTCGGTGCAAACTAAATGAGCCGCTCACAGATTCTGGCAGCCACAATGAGCCCTTTGGTGTGAGAGCCCAGACCTGCCCCTGTCCCAGAGGGAGGGGGGTTTATCTGTGTTGGGCTGGACCACTGACCTATCAGCTCTTAACTCTCAGACTTTCAGTAATTCTGTTATCAGTATAATTTAAACAGCCATACTGGGCTGGACCAAAAGCCCATTTAGTTCTCTGACAGTAGCCAATACCAGGTGCCCCAAGAGGTACTCAACAAGGCACCACTGGGAGTTGGACCCAGGATCTCCTGTTTACAAGGCAGGTGCTTTAGCCAGCTAAGCCGTGGTGCCTGCTTGTGGCTAAAACTCAGTGTCTGGCCACACCTGACTCCCTGCCATCCCCACCAGGGCCTGACAAGCTTTGCTCGTGTTTGGATTCTGCAAAGCAGAGGAGCAGGTGAGGTTTTCCTTGCAAGCTCTGTGTGTGTGAGAATCTTTGGCCAGGTCTGCACTACAAAGTTATTTCAGCATCATTATATTGCTCAGGTATGTGAAAAACACACACAATTCCCTCAGTCAGCAGCTTTTGGCTGGTGCACACACTGCAATGCCATGTCTGGTGACAAAACTGCCCTGTTTTGGTGACAAAATAAAACCACCTCAATGGGAGGCCTAGAGCTTTTTGCAGAAAACTTAAAGTGACAAATTGTCAGTGTAAATGCTGCTGGTCATTATATCACCATAACTGGCCTCCACCAGTATCCCACAATGCCTGCTGTGAACTCACCTGCCCTGCATTTCTGCTACAGAGGCTGGGCCCCTCCCCTTTCATAGCTCCAGAAAGTTCTGACAGCTGAGCTGCTATCTACACCGGGATTAGGTTGATAGAACTGCATTGCCAGCCTAAGTAATGTAATTACACCAACCTAATTTCATAGTGTAGACCTGTCCAAAGAATCACACACACACCTGGGGAGCAAAACTTCACCTGCTCCTCTGCTTTACAGAAGCCAAACACGAGCAACACTTGTCAGGGCCCAGTGGGGATTAGCAGAGAGTCAGGTGTGGGCAAACACGCTGCTTTAAGTAACAGCAGGTTCCATGGCTTGGCTGGTTACATCACCTGCTTTGTAAACAAGATCCTGGGTTCAACTCCCAGTGGTACCTTGGGGAGTGGCTTTTGGGGCACCTGGTATTGGCTACTGTCAGAAGACAAGATTCAGAGCTAGATGGACCTATGGTTTAAATTACACTCGCAGGCACTGATAAAGGGTTACTGAAAGTTTGGGTGATAGGTCAGTGGTCCAGTACCCTCAAGGTGGTTTTAGCTGGAAACACACTGGGAGGACAAAGACTGAACTGAACTGATTCAGAAATCAGAAGAGAATAATAACAATAATACTTTCAAACCAAAATCCCCAAACAGATTAGTATTGGTTTTTCAGTTTGGGAAATTTTGTTTTCTCAGTCAGAGCTTGCCAAGGGAAGCAGGGAGAAAATGTTTGAGTTGCCTCCTTCAGAACAGCTTGGCCTAGACACTAGCTCTGGTTCACTGCTCTGGCCTTGCTCGGGTTGAGGGTATTTTAATAATTTGGGCAGGTCCCAGGGTGTTTGGAGGAGATGATGAGGATGTTCCCTTTTGAGATAAAAATTAAGAAATACAGGGCTAGAGAATTTTTCTTTTTTTAAGAAATCTGGGATTTAGACATTTTATTTAAAGCAAGAGAGTTCTGAGTTTCTGAGAAGGTTTTTGTTTGCAAGAAGCAACATTGTACTAAAGGGGAACATGGTTGTCTACAAAGGAGGAGTAATGACTAAACGCATCCAATGAGGATGGGATTTGAACCCATGTGTGCAGAGCACAATGGAGTAGCAGTCCATCGCCTTAATCACTCGGCCACCTCATCTGACTTGTTAAGAAAAAGACAGGAGGAAAAATCTAAGGCCAGCAGAGCTAGGGACACTAAGGAGTTTTTAAATACTAAGCAGAAGCAGGGGCTGAATGAGCTCCCCCCTCACATCTAGTGAGGAGCTGGGGGAAAGACTTCAGGAACAGACCGTGTTTGCACAGACACACCTACTCTGCCTAGGTATGCAGCATGATGGGGCCGCTTTCCCAAAATGACCAGTTTTGGCTGGTGGTGGGTTACAAATCACTTTAGGATTGAGTGGAATGAAATGTTATTATCCTTCCTGCATGAGTGAAGGGCAGCAGAACATACCTAGTCTGTCCTGATGGAGGGGTAGGTGGGTGGGTGAGGAATAGCTTTTATTGGACTTCATAGAAGTGATTGAGAACATCACCCTAAACCAGGGGTCCCCAAACATTTCACTCTGTGCCCTCTTAGCCATGGCTGTGGCCCCTCGGAAGCTGCAGTCAAGAACCGGGGCTGGGAGTGGGGCCATTGCTTGCTGGGGAGAGGGGTGCAGACAGGGGTAAGGGGGTCGAGGCCGAGCTGGGAGCCAGAGGCCCAGGCTGAGGGTAGGGTGGGGTTGGGGAAGAGCTGGGGCAGAGTGGGGCTGAGCGCTGCTCCCTCCATGGGGGCTGGCTCAGGCCCTGAGGTGCCCCCATGAATGTTCCTCTGTGTCCCCCTAGGAGTCATGCCCCACATTTTGGGAACCACTGAACCCTACTCACTAATCAGGAGCTAGTGATGCCAAAGCCCAGGGAAAGGGAGAACAAGTGCGGGGCCCCCAGCACTGGAGCCATGTGCAGGGGCTGCAGGAGAGGGGCAATGGCTGGTGGCCCAGGGAGTTAAGGGCAAAGGGGGCACAGGAGGGGCAGGAGTTAGGGGTGAAGGAGGTGCAAGGGTTGGGAGTGCAGGAGCTAGCGGTAAAGGGGGAGTGGGGATCGTCCAGGGGCAATGGGGAAGCGCCAAAGTACAAGCTTTGCCCAGGGCACCATTTCCCCTAATGCTGGTCTGAGCAAACAATTGGAAATGACCCTTCAGTGAGACCAGAACCATAGTGTAGAAAAGCCCCTTTGTTAACTGGCTGTGGCTGAGGGCTTAGGGAGATGGGTTAAAAAACAATGGGTGTCTTTCTGTGGAGGTTTGATTCTTGCCTGCTAGGCAAGGCTGGTGTGTGGTGTTTCCATGGCTGTACTTTCAGTGTCTGATCTGCCACAGGGAGCCAAGTCTAGACATATTCAGAGGCTCTATGCCAGGGTTTCTCAAACTTCCTTTCACTGCAACCCCTTTTTGCAAAAAAAAAAAAACCTACATGACCCTAGAAAGACACACCAAGCCCCTCAACACTGAGCACAGGCAGAGGAGGCAAAGCCTGAGCCCTGCCCCAGTTAGGGGAGGGCAAAACCAGAGCTTGAGGGATTCAGCCCCAGGCACCAACAAGTCTAATGGCAGCCCTGGCGACCCCATTAAAACAGGGTTATGACCCACTTTGGGGTCCTGACTCACAGTTTGAGAACCACTGCTCTATGCTGAGGGGAGAGAGTTTTCCTGGGGGTGTAGTTAATCCACTTCCCAAGAGGTGGCAGCTATGTCAGTGGGAGAAGCTATATCGGTGGGTGTGCAAGCTGTGGTGTTTGCCACATTTAAGAAGTTTAATCAAACCCCATTTTTAAAACCACCTGTGGTCTGGGAATGGCAAAGGACTTCAATGAAGCAGGATCTGTCCTTCAAAGTGCTGGACATCATGATTCCATAGTCCTGTTGTCATGGGGATATTGCTCAGTGTTAGAGTGCTTGACTGCAGTTTAAGTAGTCCTCAGTTCAAACCTCCGTGTTCTCTTATAACCCTCTTTCCTTTTTTTAAAAAAAAGGAAAACATTTTCATTTCCATTCTCCATTATGTTCAGGGGCTCCTCTATACAGGAGTGCTTGATATCAATGTAAACACTCAACATTTCACTGTCCAAATGCATAAAAACCTAGCAAAGCTGTCCATCAGCTGAAATCAGTTTCAATCCTCAAAGTGTCAATTTATGTTTTCATCAGTTAAACAAAGGTATCATACGAATGTACATTTGCAGATCCCTCTTCTCCAGGAGCTATGTTGTGCAGAAGAACAAGAACCACATCCAGCTGCAGTTCAGGAGTCTGATGACCAAAGAGCCACAAAGTGTTCTGAGGGCTGGAGAAAAATGCTTTTTAGTGAGCTATTGAACGATCTCAACCTGTTTAGCTTATCAAAAGAAGATTGAAAGGTGACTTCATTGAAGTGTTGAAGGGCCTTAATGGAGACAAAAGATTGGGTATTAAAGGGCTTTTTAGTCTAGCAGAGAAAGGCACAACAAGACCCAATGGCTGGAAGAGACAAATTCATAATAGAAATGACACAAATATTCAACAGCGAAGATGATTCACCACAGGAACAAGCTACCAAGGAAAGTGTTGGATTAGCCATCTCCTGATGTCATTTAATGAAGACTAGATGCCTTTCTGGAATGTGTTTGCCCCAAAAGTAGCTCTGGTGTCATACAGGAGGCCTGTGATATGCAGGGGGTCAGATTAGATTCTCTAATGGTCTCTTCTGGCCATAAAGTCGACTAATTTCTGAAAAACTGAGTGTAGCATTGGGAACTGTGTCCGATGTTTTCCTGTCTAGCCGGCTTGCTTCCTAGAACGAACGCTCCTTGAGTGGGGTGATCCACAGGGAGTAGCTCAAACCTCCAAAGTGCCTGGGCAGGGGCAGGACATTAGCACAGCAAGGGAGGGGTGTGGCAGTGACATCACAAAGGCTTTTTGCAGGACCTCAGACTATTGGTCAAAGGTGGTGGGGAGGTGGTGACCTCACAGAGAGATGCTGACATCAGCCAGGCAGGACAGGGGCAAGGGGCCAGGGAAACCTCAGAGACCCCTGTGGCTTTGCTTCAGCAAGTCTCCTTCTCCAGGTCTCTCTTTGAGGACTGAGAGAGTATTCGGGTTCACGTACGTGAGTGCCAGGAGGAACCTTTTTCGAGTTTTCTCCTTCCCTTTTCCTGATTTTACTAGAAAACAGCCGTCCCTGTTTAGAAGGTAAGAGCCTCCTCGAGGTTTGAAACCTGTTCTGTCTGATACATCTGGTGACCATTGAATTCTAGGCATGGAAAACACGAGCTTAAGGAGGCAGAATTTTATTGCGCACCTGGGATTTTGTCCCTTAGAATCACTGGGGTCATTAGGGTTTGTCCTTTTGGTTTCACCTTTTCCTCCATCCATCCCTCCCTCCTTTCTCTTTGTCTCTTGCTTCTTTTGTCCTTTCTCCTGTTCCCCTCCCAACACCAGGAGGGGTGTGTGTATGTGTCTCAGGGGAATGCTCTGCAGCTCCCACTGTGGGAGGTCCACCCGAAAATGTGGGGCTGAAACAGTGCTCGGGCAGTGATCCCCACCGGTGACCTGGGCCATCCTTTGGGCGAGAACCCTCAGCCTCCCGTCCTCAGTCTCTACCCTGATTGGCTGAGCAGGGGGTTATTGACAGGGAGGAGACTCAGGTCCTTGTTGTTCTCTTTTAAGCCCAAGGAAATAAGTCAGAACCAGTCATATGTTTGATGAATTTTGCTGCTCCTCTGCATTAATTGTCTCTGAGCAGTTCATGATTCTCTCTAACATTGCAGTTCTCCTCAAATACTTGCTGAATATTTATTGTGCACTGTTGTTGGTCTGGAGCTCATCTGAGAGCACTTTATTCAGGTCATTCAGTGTCTGAAATTCAAGATCCGATGGTGAGTTTGAAAATCAGGGCTCTTGGGTCCTATTCCCAACTCTGCCACTGACTGGCTGTGTGACCTAAGACAAGTCAATTCTCCTTTCTCAGCCTTAGCTTCTTCCTCTTTCAAGTAGGGATAATAATGATCCGCTCCTACCTACCTCACGGTGGGTGGGGATCAATTGGAGAGTGTCACTAGGAGTAGTGCATAATATGCGGTGTCCTATCACATTTACTCAGAGCAGATTATGACATAATAGAATAGCTGAAATAGTCTATTTGATTTGTATTTTTTTATTTTGAAATTGTTAAGAGCAGCAACTACTTAGCTCAGACTGAAGCATCTTATCTAATGTTTGAGATCTCAGTGTCTCCTCTTTGTGTGCGACGAGACAATTTAACACACTGTGACAAACAGGAGATGCTTTTGTTTTGCAACAAAATATTTTTGCAAAGAACTTTCATCTCACTTGTTTTGATTTCGAGAAACAAACTGGTTTAGTCTGAAGGGGATTTTCTGACAGAAATGGTTTCAATGAAATTTCCCCACCATCTCGATTCCTGGGCTCTATCCCTTTCTCTGGGTTTTTTTTTTGTCCATTAGAACAGGAGTCAGGACTGTTGGCTTCTCTTTCTGGCTCTGCCACCAGCTTGCTGTGTAGGCCCTTGGGAAGGTCACTTCCCTTCTTTGTACTTCAAGCTTCTCCCCATCTGTCCAATGAGAACAGGGACAGTTCTCGAACTCTGGGCAGTCATTTTCGGCGGGGCCCCAGCAGGGATAACTAAAAATTTATAAGACTTTCATTTCTTAGGAACCGGTTCCCTATAAAAAGTTCTGATTTAAGGGATGTGCCACAGTATGTATTTTTTGTGCCAATAGGGTTACCATGTGTCCGTATTTTCCCAGGAGGAATTTTTAAATTTTTAAATTTTAAAAATTCCCCCCAGACAGTGATTTAAGAACCAAAAAGCCTGACATGTCCAGGAAAATACGGGTGTATGTTAACCCTACCTAAAGTTCTTTTTTAAAAAGATGGGCCTGAACTAGAAACGAGCTCCGTTTTACATGTGTGGGTCCCTGCCACTCCCTGGGGCTGTGCTAGGGTGACCAGATGTCCTGATTTTATAGGGACAGTCCCAATTTTTGGGACTTTTTCTTATATAGGATCCTAATAACCCCCACCCCCTGTCCCGATTTTTCACACTTGCTGTCTGGTCACCCTAGGGTTTGCACATGTGTGGGTCCCAGCTGCTCCCTGCCCCCCTCATTGAAACAGGTGAGCAGGGTTACTGCCCTGGGAACTGCAGGCATCAGTGGACATGGGGCTGGCTGGAGGCAGGGCAGGGGCTGACAGGAGGTAGGGTCTGGCTGCAGGCAGGGCAAGGGGTGCGGGGCTGGCTGGAGACAGAGGAGTGCGGGACTGGCTGGCTTCAGGCAGGGTTGTGCAGCAGGGGCTGGCTGGAGACAGGGCAGGGGGTGCGGGGCCGGTGGTGTAGGGCTGGTGCGGGCAGGGGGGTGTGGGGAGCTGGCTGGCTTCAGGCAGGGCCGCAGGGGGCACGACAGGGGTTGGCTGGAGACAGGGCACGGGGTGCAGGGCTGGCTGCAGGGGGTGCAGGGCTGGTGCAGGCAGGGTGTGCAGCAGGGGCTGGCTGTGAGCAGGAGGTGCAGAGCTGGCTGGAGACGGGCTGGCTGCAGGCAGGGCAGGGGGTGCGGGGCTGGCTGGAGTTGGGCTGGCTGTGGGCAGGAGGGGTGGGGCTGGCTGGAGACGGGCTGGGTGTGGGCAGGGGCTGGTGCAGGCAGGGCAGGGGGGTGCAGCAGGGGCTGGCTGGAGGCAGGGGCTGGTGCAGGCAGGGCAGGGGGTGTGGGGCTGGCTGGAGGCAGGGGCAGGTGCAGGCAGGGCAGGGGGTGAGGGGCTGGGTGCAGGCAGGGGGTGCGGGTACAGAGGGTACAGCCCACCCTGTACGGTAAGTGCCCCCTCCTCCCTCCCTCAGCACCGGGGTAGCAGCAGCAGCCCGGGGCTTGGGGGCTATTTAAATGGCCCGGGGCTCCCCTGCTTCCACTACCCCGGCCCTGTAAATAGCTGAGGGAGCCCTGGGGAAGTGGCGGGGCTCTGGGGGCTATTTAAAGGGCCGGGCAGTAGAAGTAATGGGAACCCTGGACTTTTTAAATAGCCCCCAGCCCCCCGCAGCCCTACCCTAGCCCCTGCTGGGAGCCCCAGGCCCTTTAAATTGCCCCCTGAGGAAGCCGGGCCACCCTGGTACAGTGCACCAGCTCTTGCCAGTACGCAGTACCAGGGCTTGGGCACGGGGCCCTCTTAGGGGTGGGGCCCGATTCAGGGGAATCAGGAGAATCGGCCTAAAGCTGGTCCTGTGTGGTGGTGGGGTGGGGTGGGGCAGGACTTGGTCCCATTCTGGGCACCACCAAAAATTATACAAACCTGCCGCCCCTGTCCAGCCCAACTTTCTGCTGATGCACCTCAGCCCACACCCCTGCAGGGTTTGAAGCTTCCATTGCTTAAACTCCAGGACACTGAGGGATTTCAGCTCCCCTTTGCCCACAGGGAACCTTCACCCCACTCCCAGCCAGGTTCTTGTCCATGGGATCACTGTAGGGGGGCTGGGTCCCACTGGGTCTTTTCTCTCTCTGTGATGGGCCAGGGTGCAATAACTGGGGCATCTGAGCACCCAGGACCTTCTGTGGGGCTGCCATTCCCCTTCCCCTTCTGTGGTCTCGTCTGTCATTGACTCCAGCCTTTTTTCTATCCATCGTCAGCACCATCCCAAGCAAGCTGCACTCACCTCAAAAAGACAGTGTCCCCTGGTGGGTGTAAATCACTGACCTCCCTCCTCTCTGAGCACTGACTGCCCCTCTGTTTCCTGGCCTCTCAGTCTGTGCAGATGGGACCTTTCCCTCCAGTGCTGGAGGATTTGCCCTTCTCATCTACCCTTGTCCCAAGCAGCACAGCGGGTGGGAATCTTACATGTACTGAGGTGACTTAGGAGCAGAAACCCCACCAGACCTTCCATGCAATTGGCACTTGCCCCTCACTGAGCAGGATTGAAATTCCTGCAGGGAGATTGCTGGGCCACATCCCAGCTGGGCATGAGCAAAGCAGCAGGGTGAAAAGAACTTGGAGATGCTGGGGATTGAACCCAGGGCCTCATACATGCAAAGCATGTGCTCTACCACTGAGCTACATCCCCAGATAGTCTTTGCTTGTTATGGGTTACACCAGGGGTAGGCAACCTATGGCACGTGTGCCGAAGGTGGCCCACAAGCTGATTTTCAGTGGCACTCACACTGCCCAGGTCCTGGCCACCAGTCTTGGGGGCTCTGCATTTTAATTTAATTTTAAATGAAGCTTCTTAAACATTTTAAAAATCCTTATTTACTTTCCATACAACAATAGTTAGTTATATATTATAGACTTATAGAAAGAGACCTTCTAAAAACATTAAAATGTATCACTGGCATGCGGAACCTTGAATTAGAGTGAATAAATGAAGACTCGGCACAGCACTTCTGAAAGGTTGCTGACCCCTGGGTGACACTCAGAGCCCTCTTGTTTCCAGAGCATCCAGTGGCCTAAGAGCAGCATGGGGGACACATTCCCTGCTCTGAGGGCCAAACCTGCTGTCCTGGAGGCTGCTGGTTCTTCGGGGTCACTTTGCAGCAGGGCCAGATTCGATGTGTGGGGCAGAGAGAGTGGGTGCCCTGGACTCAGGGTGCAGAGATGCACTCAGCCCTCTCCCCTGCATTGGGTGGGGGGTGCTGCCACCCCCTGCTGGAAGGTAATGGGAGGGGAGGGGTGCTGTGAGTCACTCAACCCCTGACCCTGGTGTCAGCAGTGGTGTGGGAAGCTCCAGGTGTTTCTAGGATCTGCTATTGCCACCTGCCTGTGAAGTCCAGCTTTCCCCAGCACATTCACTGCAGTGCAATTGGGTCACTGTTTCCATGGCTGAACAGCAAAGAATCACTCCCAGTTTCCCTTCTATCTGCAGCAGGATTAGCCTGTGTTGGTGGATCTAGTTGTAGATTGTTATTCATTCCCCACCTTGACAATTCACACCGTCCCTTTCCCATGCAGATTCCCAGCGCCTCAGTGATCCTGGTAGCAGGGGTTGGGTCCTGAGATTTTCAGGGTTCTTTTCCCCTCCACCTGGAGTTAACTCAGCTTTTCCCCCATCCCAGACAATCCATGAAATAACAACAGGGGCATAAAGAAAGAGGGGAGGGAACATCTCACGGCCAGGGCTGGATGTGCCCAGGGCCCCCTGCTTGTCCATTGTTTCCATGGAATTTGGCCCCCTACTTTGCACAAGGGACAGAGAAAGATCTTGCTGTTCCTGTGTCTGTGCAAGGAAAATTGTGCTTCTGTATGAAAGAGAGGCAGGAAATGGCCCCATGGTGGGACAATAGCCTCAGGATTAAGACCTAAGGACTCAGGCTGAGAACTGATAGAACTGCACTCATCTGGGATTTAACAAATTGTCTTTCATGGAGCAGGGCCAGTTCCAGTGTTTTTGGCACCCCAAGCAGAAAAAAAAAATAAAAAAGCTGCAATCAATGGCAGCTCTACCTCTGCCGCTTTTGGTGGCAAGTCCTTCCCTCTGAAAGGGACTGAGAGGGCTGAATTGCCGCTGAAGCCTCCCCTTTCCATTGACCAGCCTAGGGACCTGCTTGCTGCGCTGGTGCCTGGAGCCAGCCCTGCCATGAAGACGCTGGGAAGATGGGGGGAAATCAGGAAAATAACATGGATTTGTTTACATTGCAAGTGAAGAATAATTGAAGTTTTGCTGGTTTAAAGTCACTTTTCCCTGGCTGGGAATTGAACCCAGGCCTTGGCAGTGAGAGTGCCAAATCCTAACCACTAGACCACCAGGGAGATGATGATATGGTTTTTCTTCTCACTTTTACTACACTTTCTTAGGCTACTTTCTAGCCACTTTCTGAAACTGTTCCACTGTCCACTCCCTGAGGGGCTAAGAGCAGAGAACCCCTGTGCTCAGGGTCACAACCTCAGCCCAACCCAAGTCACTGAAACAAACTCAAATCATGCTTTCTCCAGCAGGATCACAGAGCCACACAAAAAAACCCCATGAGGAACAATCCTCCTCTGCCTTCATTTACCCCATCGCAACCCTCTCAGCAGCCGACTCTCGCGGGAAGGACTGAGCTGATAGGAGCTCTGGCACAGAGACCAAGGGAGGGGTGTTGCTCCCCCTGGGTGTGAGCTGATCACATTCTGACTCTGTGTAACGGGGCTCTGAGCTTTGCCATCTTGTGAGTTCTGAGCACTGAGCCCCCCGGACCCTTCTGCTGGGAGCATGGGGATTGCACAACAGCTGCAAGCCCTTTTCCCGTCTCCTTGTCCTCCTCGGCTTCCCCAGACCTTCCCCACAAATGGTTCTATCAGGCGCTGGAGGGATCTAAGAACCTGCAGGTTTCCCGAACCCACCTCTTAAGGCAAACAGTGATTCCCTTCTCTGACACTCCTGGGCCAGGCTTCTTTTGAGTTTTTCCCTAGGGGGCCTGACTCCCTGTGAAAATGTGTGTGTGGCATGTGGGGAACTCAGACTCTCCCCCACTAGATGAGTCCAACAGCACCTCCCCTTGGTGGGAGATTCCTAAATTCCACCCTCCCACCCTGGTTACTCTGACCACCTGATGGCGGCAGCATGCTAAATCAACCCCAGCTCTCTGGTCTAGAAAGCAGCATCTAACCAGCCTTGTGACAGCTCCGGTTTGCTCGCTGGAGACATAATGAACCAGGAAAGAAGGCAAATGTCAGACAGGGAACCTCAGCTCACAAATAAACACCCTCAGGCTCCTTCTACACTGCGACTGGGCAGTTGACTGACTTTAAATCTAGCTAGCTCAGTTGGTAGAGCATGATGCTCTTAATCCCACCATCATCAATCCAAGCCCCATGGTGGGTGGTAGCAACAGCCCTTAGGTGTCACTCTTCTGCTAATAGTCACAGACCAAAATGAAACAAACTCTCTATGCTCTTCGGCAGGTCATGTTTCCTCCTCTCTCTGAGCTTCAGTAAAACATGAAGAGAGACCAAACTGACATTTGCATCCTCTGTTAAGAGAGGATTTTCTCCTCTTCCATTCTACCCCAGGCAAGAAGAGGGGATAATAACCATTTAACGGATGATTGCAGAGAGAAAAGTTTGGTCTTTATAAATAGGACGATGATCAGTTGGTCTCCATTTCCACTGACGGTAGGACAAGAAGTAATGGGCTTAATCTGCAGCCAGGGAGATTCACGTTAGATGTTGGGAACAGCTTTCTAACTCTGAGTGTAGTTAAGCTCTGGAATAGGCTCCCAAGGGCGTCTGTGGAGTCTCTGTCCTCGGAGGTTTTTAAGAACAGGTTGACCAAACCTCTGTCAAGGATACTCTGCATATACTTGGTCCCATAGACAACCTGCTCTGGCTCTGGTTCCCTCCTTCTGTTCCCTGCCTGGGCCGGCTGCTGTGGGCACTTGACCCCACATGGCCCTGACGCATCGTCTCTGCTTGGCCCTGCCTCAGCAGCGAGGGCTGGATTTCATGACCTCTCCAGGGCCCTTGCAGCCGTACAGCTCTGTAATTCGATGCCATCACAATATAATATAAACAACAACAAAAGTGGAAACACCCCAATCTAACATCTAACAATTCAGCGTGAACTGACATTCCACAGCACAAAGTGACAATACATAGGAGTGCAAAGCCCGACAGTTCAGCACCACGCAAATGAACGCCCCAGGGGCAAAATGACACACTGCAAAAGAGCTCAGCTCAAACCAACGCAACACAAGGCAGTGCAAAAACCATACAACATGAAACAATGTGTCAGAGTGCAAAGTGACACTGTGCAAAACAGCTCAGAGCGGGACAACGACACAGCACAAACCCACACCACAGAATCCTATAGAAAGGTAGGGAAGAGAGGGACCCCGAGAGTCAGGGCCAAGTCTCCCTAGGCCACCCTGACAGGTGTTTGAAGAACAGGGAAACAAAGGGCACCACGAACGTATGTTTTTTGGATGAGCCAAGAAAAGGGAGTAGCATTGTCCCCCTCTGGTAGCCCTTGTTCAGTTCCAGGTCAGAAAGCAAAACTCTTCTGCAAGAATATTCAAAATATATTGTGTTTCACTTTACTTCAGAAGTACAGTTGTGTGGCTGTCAGAGTCTACCCTCACTTGAAACTGGGGGGTTTCAAGGTGAGGACCCGCATGTCTTCCCCCACCCCAAAATCTTAGGGTAGGTCTCCCTTTTGCTGCCACCACCTCGGTCAATTACATGGGCCGGGACACCCCTGTTTTCCCCCTGTCTCCCTCAGAAGACACTCCCTGGGGAACACAGATCAACTCACAGAGGAGGAACCTCCCCCCTCCCCTCTCTGCCCGGAGATAAGCTGTCTCACCACCGAGAGAGAATGTCTTAGCCCCTCCCCCTATATCCACAGTAGAAGGGATTTAATCAAATCTTTAGAGAAAGAATTTATTAAAAGAAAAACAAGAAAATACAGAATCTCTATGAGTCCAAGCTGGACACTCATAGGGTATAACCTTGCTAAGTTCTGGAGAGAATCCTCTCTCCTTCTCAGTACAACCAGTACAGGCAGAATTAAGAATAATCAATAACAAACACACAGAATTGCAAACATAGGATTATTAGATAATGACACAAAGTATCTTTCTAATACTCACTATCTTGACTAGAAGAAATTAGTTCAGAAAGGTAGAAACTTGTAGACTTGATTAAAACATCTGGACTCTTGTAACTCCAAACGGCTAAAGACAAAACACACACAAACAGAGGGAAAAAGTTCCCTCCTAGGAATTTCAAATTCTCTTCCCTGATTGGTCCTCAGGTCAGGTGCCCACCAGGTACTATGTTTTAACCCTTTACTAACTATTCATGAAAGTGGCAATTAAATGATGACCCTAAAGTTTCATAAAAGTGTGGGAAATATGGACGTATCTGAGAAAATGGCTTGGAATGAAGGAAGACAAAAAATTGATCGGTCGAGAGAACAGGCCCTGTTTCCCCCTGGTTTGGAGCTTCTCTCACAACTACTGGAATAGCAAAGCTAAGCAAATGGGGTTCTATTATTGCAAAGGAGATTGAAGTGAGGCCATTTTCTCCCGATAGAATTAAATGGTAATGTCAGGAGTGGGATTTGAAACCACATCTCTATGCAGAGACCAGAACACCCAAGGGATTGTGAAAAAAAGAGTCTTATAACTAGCACTTTAGACCAGTCCACCATCCTGATACTACAAAGAATGTGACTTATCAACCCTAGTTTTCATTAATAGTTGATGAACTCTTTAGGGCGGTCGAGATGGCACATCTCTTTCAACTCCTAGAGACCTTCTACAGCACAGCTGATTTTTAGACACACTCACCCGGACCTAAAGTTACACGTTTCCTGGAGCTCCATGAGTTCTGTGGTGTTGGAATCTCCCTGCTCACATTTTAAGTGAACAAAAGATGGGTGCTGGCATTCTGAGACAGTAATGGTGAACCTCAAAATCCTGCCCTGGGGGCCAGACAGTTAAGCAACCAGCACCCACAACCTCTACCATGATAGCATCCTGTCTGGGAACAACTCACAGGTCAACAGCTGGGGTGTGAAATCCTCATTTCTTTGTTGCTCTATCACTGTAGTCCCCACTTTCCTATTCCTTGTCTGTATAATCTCTGTCTGGTGCTGTGACTGTATCTGTCTGCTGTATAATTAATTTGTTGGGTGTAAACCAATTAAGGTGGTGGGGTATAATTGGTTAGATAATTATGTTATAATATGTTAGGATTGGTTAGTTACATTTCAGTAAAATGATTGGTTAGGGTATAGCTAAGCAGAACTCCAGTTTTACTATATAGTCTGCAGTCAGTCAGGAAGTAAGGGGGGAATGGGGGTAGAGGAATTAGAATTATGTTTTGCTAAGGGGGGGATAGGAACAGGGAAGGGGAACAGGGACACAGGCAAGGCTCTGTGGTGTCAGAGCTGGGAAGGGGGACACTGAGGAAGGAAATTGGAATCATTGCTTGCTGGAAGTTTACCCCAATAAACATTGAATTGTTTGCACCTTTGAACTTCGTGCATTGCTGCTCTCTGGTCACGCGAGAAGGACCAGGGAATGGGAGGGTGATGGGATAAACCCTCTAACAAGTACGTCTTTCAGAGTGTGAAAACCCCCAGAACCAGTATAATTAATCTGACCTAAGCCGTGGTTAGATAGTGCTAAATGAAAGGAAAGATTGTTCTGCCAATGCAGCTATTACAGGGATGGAAAACCCCTCCAGTCACTGTAGCAACTGTCTACTCCACAGTGCTACAGCAGTATTTTAAGTGTAGACAGCCTCAGAGTGAGACCAGATCTTGCTCCATGGAAGCTCAGGCACTAAGACAACAGCAATGACAATACACTGATGCTTCCATAGTTGGCAGGATTCAAATCTGCGTGGGGAGACCCCAATGGATTTCTAGTCCATCGCCTTAATCACTCAGCCACAACTACTTGATGTACAGCTGCTTCACTACACAATGTTTCTGTTCTCACAGAATTGTCACTTCAAATTGCTCAGACCAGCTCCCCCAGCACACTCACGGCTGCATTAGTGTAAGTGTGTCCATGGTGAACAGCAAGAGTTCCTGCCCATTTCCCTTCCAGCTGGAGCATGATTAGAGTGTGTTTGTGTTAATGACATTGCTATAGGTTGTTGTTCATTCCCCACACTGACAATTCAGACAGTCCCTTTCCTATTCAAATCTCCACCATATCATGCCAATAGCCGGGGTCAGGATTTCTCTGGGGCACTGAACTATTTCAGGGGGTTGATGCATGAACTCAGCCTTGCATTCCATCCCTGATGTTTCATGGACTAACAACAGCAGCAGAAAGAAAGAGCCGAGCCAATATCTCCCTGGCAGGGATGCAGGTGCCACGTCCCCTCTGACTGGCCATCACCATTGCAGGACAGAAGGGTTCACTGGAATCGAATACCCTGGCTCAGACCAGAGACACAGGGAGGTTTTGCTGTTCATGGATCTGTGCAAATGAAATTGTGTCTCTGTGTGAAATTGAGGCGGGAAATGAAATGTCCACATGGTGGCCCAGTGCCCTAAGGAATGTGGGTGAGGGACTCTGGCTGAGAAATTATGTAACAGGAATTGGTATCAATGTATTGCCCTGATTAAAGGCTATGGCTAAAAGGCAGCCACTGTTGTTAGTACTTGAACCTGCGTGAAGACATCCGAGTGGGTATCAAGTCCATTGCCTTAACCAGGGATAGTCGATTATTTTATCAAGATCCAAATTTCTTGGTCAAGGTCCAGTCAATGTCTAGACAGCAGAGAAAATAATACACTGATGATAATAAGAAGTATATAGAAAGATTTTGCAGTCACTATGGGCATAACTATGGTGATTGTTTCGTGTTTCACTCTTAATATCGGGCACCACCACTGCCTTTCCCTTTAGTCTTGTAGTTAACAAAGGGTAAAACTAAACATCACTTCAGATACAAGGGAGTGTTTGTGTTTATTCCTGTTAGCTACACAGGGGTTTGATGTAGCTGCTTTCAGTCCTCTGGCTCTGCTGGGATAAGTAACATTCCAGGGAGTCACTGAACTGAAGGAGGGAGATCACTTTTTGACAGGTTACGCCTCCTCTTAAGGGTGTTTGTCTGGCTGGCAGCCCTGGTTCCCAGGTGTCTCCTGAGGGAAGAAAGTTTCTGTGCAAAATACCAAAACTTTTAACAGAGAGGAGGGAAAGGCGATGGCCACATGATGGGGCCAGTATGTACCACAACATGGTTCTTCTATGGGGGATGACTCTGAACACTGACTGATCTCCACTCCCTTGGATTTGAAGAGATGTTTAGCTGTACTCTTGGGAACCTATAAGGCTGAAGCAATTTTATGGATGGTGAGACCACGATTGAAGGGTTATTTAATGTTGTAAAAATTGTTAAAAAACACTGAGCTTAAACTGGAACTGCCTGTTATTAAAGGCTGGTTTTCCCACATCAGTTCCATAAGCTCTGCTAGAAACACCCTGGGTTCTCTCCTGCCTCGGTGGGAACTAGAGGGAATCGTCCCCTGCTGCCCTTGGCTCCAGGCTGGTTTTTCTGGGGAGGGGACGTAGAATTGATTTGTTTTCTGTTGAGAAGGGAGCTGGGCCCGGGCCAGTTCTCAGGGAACGAGAACTCCCAGCATCTTCCCAGCCCAGCCCAGGCTGCTGCCCTGTCCCAGCCTCTGTTCCCCTGGTGGCCCCGCGCGTTTGACTCTAGAGCAGGCCGGGAGCAGCAGCTGAGGCAGAGGACAGCCTGAGCCGGGCAGATAAGAAGGAGTTTAGCCAGAAAAAAAGGTAAAATGGCAGTGGAGTATCACCTTGGACTCGACAGCATTTCTCCATTGGTCTGTCTGCTTTGGGACAGGGACAATAACACGTCCTGCTGCATTCGATATTTCAAAGGGCGGTTTAGGATTTTCATTCTCACACACGGTGCACAAAGCAGGACTCAACCTTTGCTGTAAACTAAACAAGCTGCCCACAGATTCTGGCAGCCACAATGAGCATTTGGGTGAGAGCTCAGACCTGCCCCTGTCCCAGAGGGAGACAGGGGTCATCAGTGTGGGGACTGGACCACTGACCTACCTGCTCCTAACTCCCAAACTTTCAGTAACTCTATTGTCAGTGCCTGTGAGTGTTATTTAAACCATAAGAAAAAACACGCTGGGCTAGACCAAAGGCCCATCTAGCTCTGAAACTTCTCTTCTGACAGTAGCCAATAACAGGTACCCCAACATCCAGCTAACAAGGCACCACTGGGAGTTGAACCCAGAATCTCCTGTTTACAAAAAAGATGCTTTAACCAGCTAAGCCATGGTGCCTGTGTGTGACTAAAGCACTCTGTGTGCCAATACCTGACTCCCTGCCACCGGGGCCTGACAAGCTTTGCTTGTGTCTGGATTCTGCAAAGCAGAGGAGCAGGTGAGGTTTTCCTTGCAAGTTGTGTGTGAGTGAATCTTTGGCCAGGTCTGCACTACAAAGTTGTTTCAGCAGAATGATATTGCTCTGGTGTGTGAAAAACACACAACACTCCCTCGGTCGGCAGCTTGTGGCTGGTGCACACACTGCAATGCCACATCTGGCGACAAAACTGCCCTGTTTTGCTGACAAAATAAAACGACTTCGATGAGAGGTCTAGAGCTTTTTGCAGCAAACTTAAAGTGACAGAGTGTCAGTGTAGATGCTGCTGTTCATTATATCACCATAACTGGCCTCCTCCAGTATCCCACAATGCCTGCCGTGAACTCGCCTGCCCTGCATTCCTGCTACAGAGGCTGGGCCCCTCCCCTTTCATCGCTCTGGGAAGTTCTGACAGCTGAGCCTGCTGCTCTGCTCCGGCAGCCAGGAGCAAATCACTGCCGTGGATGCTGCTCTCTCCCACCCTGCGAACACAGAGCAGGTTGTGGGAGTTTCCTTACAGTGTAAGGGGGCCACTGGAATCCGAACTGTGACATGCCCAGGACATCCCTTCCCTTGAGGAGGCTCTTACCTTCTAAACAGGGACATCTGTTTTCTAGTAAAATCAGGAAAATGGAAGGAGAAAACTCGAAAGAGGTTCCTCCTGGCGCTCACCTACGTGAACCCGAATACTCTCTCAGTCCTCAAAGAGAGACCTGGAGAAGGAGACTTGCTGAAGCAAAGCCACAGGGGTCTCTGAGGTTTCCCTGGCCCCCTCGCCCCTGTCCTGCCTGGCTGATGTCAGCATCTCTCTGTGAGGTCACCACCTCCACACCACCTTTGACCAATTGTCTGAGGTCCTGCAAAAGGCCTTTGTGATGTCACTGCCACACCCCTCCCTTGCTGTGCTAATGTCCTGCCCCTGGCCAGGCACTTTGGAGGTTTAAGCTACTCCCTGTGGATCACCCCACACAAGGAGCGTTCGTTCTAGGAAGCAAGCTGGCTAGACAGGAAAACATCAGACGCTGTTTGGATGGACAGGGTGGGTCTCAGGGGAGGGGCAGAGAGGGTGGGTGGGGGAGAACTGAACGCAATGCTCCAGATGTGGCCTCACCAGTGCTGACTAGAGGGGAATAATCACTTCCCTCCATCTGCTGGCAACGCTCCTACTAATCCAGCCCAATATGACCAGTTACCCATATTGAATGCAGACACAGCAATATCTGATACATTGGTTCCTGTCCATTCAGGAGGTTATTTCCCACCTATTCATAAATAATGAAGCTGCTCTAAGCGGAGGGGAGAGAGCTGTCCCGTCCGTGCAGTTAACCCATCTCCCGGAGAGGTGGTAGCTATGTCACCGGGGGAAGCTATGCTGGTGGGTGTGCAAGCTGTGGTGTCTCCATGTGTATATAAAGTTTAATCAAACCCCATTTTTAAAACCCCTGTGGTCTGGGAATAGAAAATGAGCTCTCTGAGGCAGAGCCTGTCCTTCAAAATCCTTAAGATCATTGACTTGCTTCTGCAAATGTCATGGGGGTATAGCTCAGTGGTAGAGTGTTTGACTGCAGATCAAGTGGTCCTTGGTTCAAATCCAAGTGCCCCCTTACAAACATGTTACTTCAGTAAAAATAATTCTATTTTCAGGAGCTCCACTAAATAGGGATCCCTGAAATGAATGGACACACTCAATGTTTTCCTGTGCAAATGCATAAAAACCTAGCAAACAAGTCCCCCAGCTGAAATCAGTTCCAATCCTCTAAGTGTCTAGGTTTGTTTTCATCAACTAAACAAAGGCCCATGAAGACACATTTGCAGGTCCTTGGCCTCCATGGGCTACAATGTGCAGAAGAACAAGAACCACATCCACTTGGGAGGCATGGACTAGTCTGTATTACATTTGGTAAGTAAGTTGCCATTGGGACTGAAAGCTCTACTGGGGGTGGACAGGAGCCTGTTACAAAAATAAAATAACCAAGATTTACCAAACTCCCTGTTACACATTCAATCCCCTCTTTTTTCTATTCTATTAAACTGGGAGCAAGTTACCAGTGACCCAGGGCTGGGGCGGAAGGAGGGTGCAGGTGGGGGGAGGAGCCCAGGGCTGGGGCAGCAGGGTGTGTGTGGGTGTGGGCATGGGTGGCAAGTTTGTAGAAATTTTGGTGGTGCCCAGAACCCGCCCCCCCTAACTCCGCCCCCCCAAACTCTGCCCCCACCTGCCTAAGGCTCTGGGTGGGGTTTCAGAGGAAGGTATGGGGTGCAGGTCCTGGGCTGGGGATTAGGGTGCAGGAGGGGTGCAGGCTTTGGGATGGAGTTTGGGTGCAGGCTCTGGGCTGGGGCTGGGGGTGTGGTAAGGGGTGCAGGCTCTGGGAGGGAGTTTGGGTGCTGGGTGCAGGCTCCGGGCTGGGGCAGGGTGTGGGTGTGTAGGAGGGGGTGAGGGGTGCAGGCTTTGGGATGGAGTTTGGGTGCAGGCGCTGGGCTGGGGGTGGGGGCGTAGGAAGGGGGAGGTGGTGCAGGCTCTGGGAGGGAGTTTGGGTGCTGGGTGCAGGCTCCGGGCTGGGGCAGGGGGTGGGTGTGCAGGAGGGGATGAGGGATGCAGGCTTTCGGACGGAGTTTGGGTGCAGGCTCTGGGCTGGGGGTGGGGGCGTAGGAAGGGGGAGGTGGTGCACGCTCTGGGAGGGAGTTTGGGGATAGGAGGGAGTGCAGGGTGAGGGCTGTGGGGCTGAGGATGAGGGGTTCATGCTGTGGGGGGGCTCAGGGCTAGGGCAGAGGGGTGGGGTGAGGGCTGTGGGGCTGAGGATGAGGGTGCGGGGGGATGAGGTTTCTGGCTGGGGCTGGGGGATGAAGGGTTCATGATGCAGGAGGAGGCTCAGGGCTGGGGCAGAGGGCTGCTTAGGCTTAGTGCACTGCAAAATAGACTCTAAGGAGAGCAGGGTTTTTTTCTGTAATTTTGGGAGTGCTCTTTTTCCACAGGTCCTGTACTTTTGGGCACCTTCATCATTCTTCCTTGTAACTTCCCAGACACGCAGATCCTTCTGTTCAACGCGCACTGGACGGACGTGTGAAACACAGTCTTTTTCAGGAGAGAATGTGCAGCTTTTGGACCCTGGCGCCCAGCAAGAAGTCCTGAGACTCTTTTTCTGATGGATGGACCCCACTGACTTGCCTTTACCAAGCAGAAACTGAGGACCGGCTGATGGCTCTCTTTGCAAACGGACGCCATCAGACTGAGCCACGAGGCGTGCTGCAGGATAGACCCTCCCCACCAAAAAGCAATGCCGTGACCCGGATTCGAACCAAGGTTGCTGCGGCCACGGCGCAGAGTACTAACCGCTATACGATCACGGCCAGGTGCTGGGATGGCAAGCAGCAGCCTAGCGCAAAATGCTCAGCTCTGTGCTCTCAGGGCAGCCACCTACCTCGCCGGCGGCCACAGGTCTTTCTCAAGTCTCCCCATTACAGTCACAGGTCAAATGCTGAGCAAAGGAAAAAAGACAGGAAGCCAATCCCATGCCTGTCCCTTTTTCTGTCTTCCTCCACCCCTGGACCAAGTCCCTCCCCGTTTGTCTGGGCCATTGTCCTCATGGCCCTGGCCAGCCTATTTCCCTTTGCCGCTCTGAAACGTGCCCCCACGTGCAGGCCCCGGGGGAGGCTTTGGCTAGGGCGAGCGTGTCCTTGCGAGGTAACTGTCTCTCTGGAGGTGAAAGTCATCAGTGCGGGGTGCGAAGGGAAGTGGCCGTCGAAGGAGAATGCAAGGCATGTGGCGGGCAGGCCAGGGATTTCTTTGTCTCCCCTACAAAAGGGGTCACCCTCCCCATCAGGGAATCGAACCCCGGTCTCCCGCGTGACAGGCGGGGATACTCACCACTATACTAACGAGGAAAGGGGCACGGTGAGTGGCCCCAGCTCCCACAGACCAGCTATGGTCAGCGTACACCTACACCGTCGCATGGACCCCAGCAGGCAACAGCACCCCTGGCCCTCTTCTGCTTCCCAAAGGCTTTGGCCGCAGCAACAGCCCTGGCTCTCCTCACCTGCCCTTGCCCAGCACGACGCCTTTTCGGGCCTACACAGCTCCTCACACAACACCCGCCTGGGACCTTGCCCTCCCCTACCAGTTCAGCAGCACCTTTTTTCCTCTCAAAACCTCCTCTTGCCACCCTCCCCCTTCCACACTTCACACTCACCTCATCACAAACTCACCCACGGCCCCTTTGGCTTCTCACGCGCCTCTGAAGGGACGCAGCTTCCCAGGCACGCAGATCCTTCCCTTCAACGCGCACTGGACGGACATTCGAAACACAGCCCTTTCCAGGAGGGAATGCGCTGCTTTTGGACCCTGGCGCCCAGCAAGAAGTCCTGGGACTCTTTTTCTGACCGATGGACCCCACTGACTTGCCTTTACCAAGCAGAAACTGAGGACCGGCTGATGGCTCTCTTTGCAAACGGACGCCATCAGACTGAGCCACGAGGCGTGCTGCAGGATAGCCCCTCCCCACCAAAAAGCAATGCCGGGACCCGGCTTCGAACCGAGGTTGCTGCGGCCACGGCGCAGAGTACTAACCACTATACGATCACGGCCAGGTGCTGGGGGTGCAGGCAGCACCCCACTGGAAAATGCTCAGCTCTGCGCTCTCGGGGCGGCCACCTACCTCACCGGCGGCCACAGGTCTTTCTCAAGTCTCCCCATTACAGTCACAGGTCAAATGCTGAGCAAAGGAAAAAAGAGAGGAAGCCAATCCCATGCCTGTCCCTTTTTCTGTCTTCCTCCACCCCTGGACCAAGTGCCTCCCCGTTTGTCTGGGCCATTATCCTCATGGCCCTGGCCAGCCTATTTCCCTTTGCCGCTCTGAAATGTGCCCCCACGTGCAGGCCCCGGGGGAGGCTTTGGCTAGGGCAAGCGTGTCCTTGCGAGGTAATTGTCTCTCTGGAGGTGAAAGTCATCAGTGCGGGGTGCGAAGGGAAGTGGCCGTCGAAGGAGAATGCAAGGCATGTGGCGGGCAGGCCAGGGATTTCTTTGTCCCCCCTTCAAAAGGGGTCACCCTCCCTGTCGGGGAATCGAACCCCGGTCTCCCGCATGACAGGCGGGGATACTCACCACTATACTAACGAGGAAAGGGACACGGTGAGTGGCCCCAGCTCCCACAGACCAGCTATGGTCAGCGTACACCTACACCGTCGCATGGGCCCCAGCAGGCAACAGCACCCCTGGCCCTCTTCTGCTTCCCAAAGGCTTTGGCCGCAGCAACAGCCCTGGGAAAAGCCCTGGCCCTCCTCACCTGCCCTTGCCCAGCAGGACGTCTTTCCGGGCCTACACAGCTCCTCACACAACACCCGCCTGGGACCTTGCCCTCCCCTACCAGCTCAGCAGCACCTTTTTTCCTCTCAAAACCTCCTCTTGCCACCCTCCCCCTTCCACACTTCACACTCACCTCATCACAAACTCACCCACGGCCCCTTTGGCTTCTCAAGCGCCTCTGGAGGGACGCAGCTTCCCAGGCACGCAGATCCGGCCGATGGCTCCCAAGTGTGCAAGTCCGTCCCCGCAGAGCTGCCCCATAGGGTGACATTGAAGAAACTGTGGAAAACGGGACGGGGGTGGGGGGCAATAGGCTCCTATATAAGAAAAAGTCCTCCCAGACCGGCCTGTCCCTTTAAACATGGGACATCTGGTCATCCTGGAGCAGCCCCACACTCCTGCTCCCCGGTTGGTGCGTTTGTAACCCGGGGGCTGAAGCCGACGCGAGAAATGGAAGGGAGCGAGCTCGGAGCTCTCCGGCGCCACCTGCTGGGAGCAGAGGGCAATGACTGAGCGACGTCCTGGCTAATTTAAATATCACCTGGTTCTCTGCCGGGTGGCTCCACGGCAGAGCTCGGGAGTGGCCTGAGTGTGGCAGCTCCTTATTTGCATATATTAAAAGCGGCAGTTTGGGTCCATTGGGGTAAAATATGAGTAAGTTTTGGGGTTGGGCCCCACATGTTTAGTGCAGGCTGTGGGGAGCCGGGCTGAGCAGAGCCTGCCCCGACGGGGTGTGTGGTCACCCTGAGCTGGGAGCGTGTGGCCAGACATGGGGAAGGGGCTGGGGTTTGGTGGTTGTGTGAAGCAGAAAGTGTTCCCCCCTTTTTTGGTGTCTGGGTGGGTGTCTCGTTACCTAATGAAGAGCAGTGGGGGTGGGAGGGGAATTGAGACTCTGGTTTGGGGGTTGCTGTGGTGCACGACACGAGCCACCCGGCGCTGGCTGCTGCTGTGGGGCATAGGACAGGTGGGGGCGGGGCTGTCTGGGTCCTTGAGATGAGCGGCGGTTCCTGGTTGGCTGGTGCCGGCCTGCCTAGTGTTTTCTGACAGCTGATCTCCCATTGGCCCTCATGTGGGGCGGGTCTCTGAAAGCTGGTCTCCCATTGGGCCCTCCCCACCTGACGTTTCTGACAGGCTCAGCTCCCATTGGTGACGTTGTCTGACTGCGATGCGGGGCGGAGCCGCCAGGGCCTTGTGCGCTCAGAGCTCAGCGCCGCCCGCGAGAAGCGGCGCGAGGCCGCGCGGGGCGGGTCCCGCTGCCGGGCGGAGGGACCGAGACCGCAGCCGCGGCGCCGCCTCCCGCCTGGCGCGAAGCCGCAGCACCAGGGGGGGTCACAGGGTGCGAGGCGCTTCCGCGCGCGGCTGTTTCCTGCCGGTCGCGGGGTGACGGGTCCTGCCCGGGGCGGCCGCGGGGTCCCGCTGGCAGCGGGGGGCTCTGGCGTCCGCCCGCCCGCGGCGGCTGGGAGCTGCGGGGCCACCTGCACTGGCCGGGGGCTGCGGCTCCTCCTCACCCCCCCCCCCCCGTGACGGGGAGCTCCGGGCACCGCCTGCGGTGTCGTAGCCCCCGGGGCTCCTCTCCCGCCCGGGGCGGCCGGGAGCTCCCGGGCTGCGGCTCCTCCTCACCCCCGGTGACTGGGCGCTCCGGGCGCTGCCTGCGGGGGCTGTGCGCCGGGGGCGCCTCTCCTGCCCGGGGCGGCCGGGAGCGCCCGGGGCGGCGGCGCCTCCGCACCCCCCACCCCCCGGTGACTGGGAGCGCCGGCCCCCGCCTGCGGTGTCTGAGCGCCCGGGGCTCCTCTCCTGCCCGGGGCGGCCGGGAGCTCCCGGGGCTGCGGCTCCTCCTCACCCCGGTGACTGGGAGCTCCGGGCTCTGCCTGCGGTGTCTGAGCGCCGGGGGCTCCTCTCCTGCCCGGGGCGGCCGGGAGCTCCCGGGGCTGCGGCGCTGCAGGGTCTGTGAGCAATGACGTGGGGCTGCGGGGTCCTCCCGCCATCAAGGCCTGTTGGGAAATCCCGGGTCCATCCGCAGCGGCTGGGAGCTCTGGGGTCCGCTCGTAGGAGCTGCAGGGTCCATACGCAGTGGGGTGGGGCTGGGGGGGCTCCCCGGCCACCCATGGCTGCTGGGAGCTCCAGGGTCTGCCTGTGGGAGCTGTGGGGAGATGAGGGGTTTGGGGTGGAGGAGGGGGCTCCAGCCTGCAGGGTGGGGCCGAGGGATTCAGAGTGCAGGAGGGGGCTGTGGGTTGAGGCAGGGGGTGGGGGTCCAGGACGGGGTGATGGCTCTGGGGTGGGGGCAGGGATGAGGGGTTCCAGGTGTGGGAGGAAGCTCTGGGCTGGGGCACGGGGGGTGAGGGCTCTGGGGTGCAAGAGGGGGCTCTGGGTTTGGGGGGGTTCAGGGCTGGGGCAGGGGGTTGGGGTGCAGACTTACCTCGAGCGGCTCCTTGTCACCGGTGCAGCAGGGGGGACCTACTGGCCAGTTCCAGGGCACAGTGCGGTGCCCTAGGACACGTAGGGACCAGCCTGCCTGAGCCCCGCAGCAACGCTGACCGGACTTTATAACCCAGTCACCCCACTGGGAGCTCCAGGGTCCCCCTGTCCCATGTGGTACCTGGGAGCTCTGGGATCCACCCACAACAGCTGGGAGCTCTGGGGGCATCCCGCTGCTCACAGTAGCTGGGAGCTGTGGGGTCCATCCGTGGTGGCATGGGCCTGTGGGAGCCCCTTCCGACACTGGTGGCTGATGGCCGGTGGGGGCCTCACAGCTGACAGCTCCAGTCTTGCTGCCCCAGGGCTGAGGCGGAAAATGTCACTGAGATCTCTGAAAGTCACAGATTCTGGGACCCCCTTTATATAATCTTAGCCTTAATAGTTGTTGACTGTCTCTCTCAATCTAGAGGTCTGTTCTAGGGCAGATGGGACAGGGAAGACAGAAGCTCACCCCCCAACACAGGTTTGGGCAGCAATGGCTCTTGGGCTATTTGCTGTGCATGCAGAGGACTTGTCTAGGCCGGTGAAGCAGCTCAGCCAGATGAGGAGCTGGAAGAAGGAGACCTGAGCAGCCTGGACATCCCACTTTTTCTCCACAGCCACTGCCTATCAGCAGGGTTCCTCCTTCTCCTCAGTGAGACCAAATCTAAGCACCTAGATAGCTGGTCTGTCTGCTGCACCCCAATCCCTCATGCCAGAGCCTCCCTGCCAAAGTCCTGTACCTGGCTCCAGAGAATTGTCTCACATCTCGCTGGGAACTCGACTTCTTGTGCCCAGAGAGTCTCGGCCCCATTCAGTAGAGGACGTGAGAAACACAGTGTCTGCCTTTTACAAAGAAGTACTTGGAAAGGTTTTGTTCCTGTGACCACATGGCCTAATGGGTAAGTTGTCTGACTTTGGATCAGACGATTGAGGGTTCAAGTCCCTTCGTGGTTGTGTTTGCCCAGTTTTACCTTTGTGCTGAAAGTCCTGCTCCCTTCAGGGCTAGAACCTCTTCTTGGCCGCTCAGGCCAATGCTCTGGCTTCAGCTAGAGCCCCGGGAAGGAGTTGGGGGTTGGGTGTCACAAAGGCTGGGGCATGAGCCCCAGGTGCTTCCAGTCTTGCCTTTGCCCTTCCTGACTTGCCAAAGAAAATGGGCGGCTGCCCGGGCTAGCGTGTGGAGCAGTTTCCCTCTTCCAAGTGTGCGCCTGTCCCTGTGCTGGAGGGTACTTGCTAAATAGCACCTTGGGAGCCTGGGTGTTTCTCTGCTTGTCGCCAGCTGGGGAAAAGCCTCTTGGGGTAAAATCTCCTGCCCCACTGCCAAAGTCAGCACCATGAGTGGGAACGGTAAGAGGCCCCACCAGGGGGCTGGCCCTGCTTTCCTACCATCTTCTGATGTTGGCCACAAAGCATCAGCAGCTGGCTGTGGGTGGTTTTCAGTGGGTGTTCGGCATGCCAGGGAGCAGGGAGCAGCCTGGCTGGGTGTCTCTGTGGCTGTCTGCTGGCCACGCATAGGCATGGTTCTCCCCTCCTCTTGCCCTGCCCTTGGTTGCTCTGTGGCTTTTAAGCCTTCCCTTGGAGCTGTCAGCACCAGCCGCCTCTGTCCTAGGTGCCCAGAGGAGGAGAGGGGTGCTGGGCTCCAGCCTGGGACTCTTCCTCCCTCCTGCCTTTCCCTGACTATGAAACCTGGCCCTGACACTCCTTTCTTCAAGCGCCATGTGGGCAAGAGGAAAAGTGTGGTAGAAAGCACAAGGGCCAAACTTGTCAGCATCAGAAATCCCAAACACCCAGTCAAACCATAGCCACTTCTAGACCCCATTCCAACCAAAGACCTGGCTCCAGTGGGTATGAGTCACTCAGCAAAAGGTAAACAACTCATTTTTATACAGCTGGAGATAGGAAAGCGCTTGGATCTCCAGGGATTTACCATAAGGTCCCACTGAGATTTGAACTCAGATGTCAGCATGCCAACCATTACACCATGGGCCCAGCTTGTGCTAGTTTCTCTGAACATTGGTGACCCCATCATAGAATACCAGGGTTGGAAGGGACCTCAGGAGGTTCTAGTCCAACCCCCTGCTCAAAGCAGGGCCAATCCACAGGCAGATTTTTATCCCAGATCCCTAAATAGCCCATCTCAAGGACTGAGCTCACACACCTGGGTTTAGCAGGCGAATACTCAAACCACTGAGCTCTCCCTCCCTCACAGGCCCAGGTTGTGTAAGGGACTGTTGGCCCTTTACTAAAACTGAGTGGGGTTTTTTTGGTTGGCTAGTTCCCAGTCCCAATAGAAGGGGGAAGGGTCAATGGGAAATCAGGACCCTGAGACTGACAGGCCCCTGGGGCGATGGTCACCAACTGGTAGGGAACAAGTGAGAATTTGTTAATGAGTAAAATTCCTGGTGAAAATTGGCAAAGCTGTGGAGAGTTTGAAAAGTTCCAGTGAATTTACACATGAAGATACAAACAGAGAGACAACTAGAGAGAAAGAGAACATCACAGACTGCACAGGCCCACACAGACATAAACAACCAAACCCACACAGCACATAGAGCCATAGACACATAAGGGAAAGCCACACAAAACATAGAACAAATCCACACCAAACAATACAGCAAAAGCCCACAACAGGAAAGCACAAAAACCACATACCAAAAGAATACTTAGCAAAAAACAATCTGCATGCAAAAGTCACACACACACAAAACTATGCCAGGCATCCACAAAAATCACACAGGACCCACATGCACATCAATACGTCAGACAATAAAAACCACCGACATACCGAAAGCCAGGCAGGGTTTGAGTCTCACAGCGAAGAGGATGAGCACACAGGTGGTTTGGGGAGCAAAGACTGAGGGGGAGTCGGGGGCAGGACTTAAAGGAAACTTGTGCTGGAGGTGAGGTTTGAACTCACAACCTCAGCAACACTCCACTCAGCACTGCTCTGTAAGTACTGGGCACTAACCCATTGCACCACTGAGTCCTGCTTTCAGGAGCTTGTCTCCATGTTTCACAGATGGTTTAGCGGAGTGGGGGGGTTGCATTAGCTAAAACAAATCCATATTAAAGGCTGCAGGATGGCAGCAGCAGAGGTTGGGAGCCTCCTTCCATGTGATAGAGCTGGTTCCCCTTTCCGTTGCTCAGGGGAAGGTTGGTGCTTTGAGCCCACCCGGTGCTGGAACATCCCATGGGTGAGATTAACGGGACTCTTGGGAAGGGAGGGGAAGTATTTTCTATCCCTGCCTAGCTCCATTGGTCTCCTGTGGCCCTTTTGGCTCCCTGCTCCCCTGTTGGGGAGATGCAGAGACAAGCCCCCATCTGGGAGAGTCACCGAGAGGCTGTGTCCCCTGGCGTGGGGGGGGAGAGGGGGCGGGGTGGGATGGGGCTCAGGGAGAGAAGGTTGTGTGTGACAGTGTGTGGGGGAGGGGGAGGGTGTGTTCCTTAGGATAGAAATGATGGAAAACACAGGGGAGGTGACAGTGAAGCCCCATGTCTGAGTGTTATGACCCTGTGTGGTGCCGCCATTCACCTTCCCCTCCTATGGGCTCAGCTTTAATTGAATCCAGCATTTTTTCACCTGTCCTCACCACAGAGGTGCCCCACGTGCCTCAGCTACCGAGTGTCCCTCTTAGAGACGCCGAGGACTGGAACTGATTTCAGCTGCTGGACAGCTCTGCTAGGTCTTTATTCATTTGCACGGGAAAATGCTGAGTGTTTAAATTCATTTCAAGCCCCCTGCCCCCATTCAGCGAACTCCTGAACATACTGGAGATGGGTCTGGAAATTGATTTTCATTCAAAAAAGTTTTTAAAGGGACTCACTTGGATGGGAACTAGGAACCCATTACCCTGCAGGAAACATTCACCCACTAAGCTACCCTCACAACAGAGAGTGTCCTGTATAGCCCAGAGCAGGAACAGCTTTGAACCTGGAGGTTAGTAAACTTTCTCTCTTCTATACAAACACCACAGCTTACAAACTCCCCACCCCCGCTCTGTGTCACCAGAGCACAACAACAACTCTCCTTGGGGCACACACAGCTCCCCAGCTCCCTGCCCGTCAGTCTCTCCAGCATTACTCCAATCCCTTAAAGCAGGGTCTCAACCTCAATTTACCTTAGGGCCAGGGCCAGTCCTCCAGTCCTCCCAGTGGGCCAATAATGTCACTCATACTGCCCAGACCCCGCCCCCCAAAACTCCACCCCCCCACCTGCCTAAGGCTCTGGGAGGAGTTTGGGTGGGGAGGCGGTCTCGGGTGCAGGCCCTGGGCGGGGGATTGGGGGGCAGGGTATGGGGGGAGTTTGGGGGCAGACGGGGTGCGAGGCTGGTCTCTGTAAGGGAGTTTGGGGGGGGGAGGGGTTCTGGGGTGCAGGCTTTGGATGGAGTTTGCAGCGCTGTAACAAGGGCGAGGCGAGTGAGGCACTTGCCTCGGGCGCGCAAAGTGGAGGGGCGCAGCTCTACCACGATCAGAGGCGCTTCGGCGGCAGCTCTACTGCTGCCACTTCTTCGGCAGCAATTTGGCAGTGGGTCCTTCTCTCCGAGAGGGACTCAGGGACCCGCTCCTGAATTGCCACCGAAGGATGAATGAAGCAGCGGTGGCAAATCAGTGGCAGGTGATTCCCTCCGACAGGGACTCAGGGACCCCCCGCCAAAGAGCCTGGAGCCGGCCCTTGCATCGGGCACAAAAATTCCTTGTTCTGGCTCTGGGAGTTTGGGTGCTGGGTACAAGCTCTGGGCTGGGCCAGGGGGTAGGGGGAACAGGAGGTGGGGTGGGGGTGCAGGCTCGGGGAGGGAGATTCGGGGGGGGGGGAGGGTGTGTGTGGAGGGAGAGGGTGCAGGCTGTGGGAGGGAGTTGGGGGCAGGTGTGTGTGGACCGGGGTGCAGGCTCTGGGAGGGAGTTTGCGGGGAGGAGGGGGTATGTGGGGAGGGGATGGTGGTGCAGGCTCTCGGAGGGAGTCAGGGGTATGGCGCTTACCTGGGGCTCCAAGGCGGGGTGGGCTGGGGGGCCGCCATGTTCTGCTGCCCCCAGGCATCACCCCTGCAGTGTCCCATTGGCTGCAGGGGCTCGGGGTGGGGGCAGCGCACAGAGGCAGCGACCCACCCCGCCCTGCCATGGGGAGGGGCCGGCAGCCACTGGAGCGAGCAGGCAGATGCTGCTCAGCTCCACTGCACTGATGGGGCCTTTGGGGGGGAGCACCTGGGGGCAGCCGGTGGGGCCAAGGGAGTGACCCAGTCCCAAAACTGCTGGAGCCCCACGGGCGAGACCTGGGAACCAGGACTGCCAGCCAGACAAACACCTTTAAGAGGAGGTGTCCCTCTCCCTGTCAAAAACTGATCTTCCTCCTTCAGTTCAGTGACAGCCTGAATCGTTCCTTATCCCGCCAGAGCCAGAGGACTGAAACAGCAACATCAAACCCCTGTGTAGCTCGCAGGAATGGACACAAACACTCCCTGGTATCTGAGGGGATGTTCAGCTTTCCCCTTGGTCAACTACAAGGCTAAAGGGAAAGGAGGTGGTGCCAGATATAAAGAGTGAAACACGACACATCATAGTTATGCCCATGGTGGCTGCAAAATCTTTTATGTACTTCTTCTTATCAGCAGTGTATTGTTTTCTCTGGAGCCTAGGCCTTGACCAAGTAATTTGTACTTTGCTAAAATAATCGACTGCCCCTGGTGAAGACAATGGACTTGACACCCACTGGGGTGTCCCTACACAGGTACAAGTACTAACAACAGTGGCTGCCTTTTAGCCATAGATTTTAAACAGGGCAAATTGAAACAAACCCCTGTTAAATCATTTCTCAGCCCGAGTCCTTCACCCACATTCCCTAGAGCATTGGGCCACCGTGTGGACATTTCATTTCTGACCTCAGTTTCACACAGAGACAAAATTTCCTTTGCACAGATCCATAAACAGCAAAACCTCCCTGTGTCTCTGGTCTGAGCCAGGGCATTCGATGCCAGTGAACCTTTTTCTCCTGCAATGACGACGGTCAGACAGAGGGGTCATGGCACCTGCATCCCTGCCAGGGAGATATTGGCTCCGCTCTTTCTTTCTGCTGCTGTTGTTAGTCCATGAAACATCAAGGGTGGAATGCAAGGCTGAGTTCACGCGCCAGCCCTCTGAAAAATTTCAGTGCCCCAGAGAAATCCTGACCCCTACTATTGGAACGATGTGCTGGAGATTTGACTAGGAAAGGGACTGTCTGAATTGTCAGAGTGGGGAATGAACAACAATCTACAGCAATGTCGTTCACACAAACACACTCTCATGCTGCTCCAGCCGGAAGGGAAATGGGCAGGAATTCTCGCTGTTCAGCCAAGGACACACTTACACTGATGCAGCCATGAGTGTGCTGGGGAAGCTGGTCTGAGCAAACAATTTGAAGTGACAATTCAGTGAGAACAAAATCATCATGCAGTGAAATGGATGCATGTCAAGTAGTTGTGGCCGAGTGGTTAAGGCGATGGACTAGAAGTCCATTGGGGTCTCCCTGCGCAGGTCCGAATCCTGCCAACTACGCAAGCGCTGTTGTTGTTGTTATTATTGTAGTCTTAGTGCCTGAGCATCCATAGTGCGAACTGGAGATAAATCTAGTTTCACTCTGTCTACACTTAAAACGCGGCTGTGGCACTGCTATAGCACTTTGGAGTAGACAGTGACTGGAGGGATTTTCCCATCCCTGTAATACCTGCATGGACACAACAATTCTTCCTTTTCCTTAGCACTATCTAACCCGGGCTTAGGTCACCTTAACTATATGGGTTTGTGGGGGGGTCACACCCTGGAAGACATCGCTTTGCCAGTTCAGTGCCCAGCGTACACCAGCCCTTAGATCCCTCTTGGTATTTCAATGCAGGCACTGACCTGTGAGAGGAAAACATCAGCTCATAAACACAGAGACTGAATTTCCCACATTTAATCTCGCTGCACTTTCCAGAAAGTCACAAAATTCAATTCATTCTTGCTAGGACAGAGAAAAAATAAGTGATACTTAGTTTTTGGCTTGATTAAATAAAATTAAGTGTTTAATTAATATAGTAAAAATCTGTACTGATTCCTCTAACTAACACCATAGCGTGAAATAGGAACAGAGACAAATCTTGTCAGTGACGACTAATTTCACAAATGATCTTCCCATTATTAATTTCCACATTGCCCCTATTGGAGGTCTGGGCATCTCCAGTGTCATTGCTCTGCGTTCACCTTCCCCTAGAATTGTTCTCGGACATTCGACTTCCTCTGCAGCATGGGGCACGGGGTCACTTGCTGGAGGATTCCCTGCACCTTGAGGTCTTTAAGCCACAATTTGAGGACTTCAATAACTCAGACATAAGTTAGGGGTTTGTTACAGGAGTGGGTGAGTGAGATTCTGTGGCCTGCATTGTGCAGGAGGTCAGACTAGATGATCATAATGGTCCCTTCTGACCTTAAGTCTATGAATCTATGAATCTAGTCCCAAATTTGGAAAACTGTGCAGTTCAGAATGAGAATAGTGATCCCGTCTCCTTCCTGCACCTGCTCTACATTGCTCCACAGCAGCTTCTCTACCTGCAGAGTCACCCCAGCACTGTAGTTCAGCCGCCCAGGGTTCAGCAGGGGCCTCTGGCAAGGACAGTGGGTGCAGCTAACAGCCCAGTGTGCCTGGCCCTGAGGCAGCTGTAAAAAAGCAACACTCCCCCCAGAAGTACAGAGACTGAATTCCTTAACTTTAACATCATGACCCCCTGTAGAAAGCCACACGTGTCAGTTGTAGTTTCACAGGGAGATGCAAAAATCAAGTGACCAATTTTTAAGTTGAGTAAATAAAGTTGAGGAGATAGTTATTAACCTCACAAAAATATACTAAAGATCCCTCAACATAACACCTGAAGGTGAAATATGAACAGAGACAAATCTTGTCAGCAAAGGCTCATTTCCCAAACGATCCTCAAAATGTTACTAATTCCCACCCCTCGTCCACAGGAGCTCTGTGCAGTGTAACTGTTCTGCAGGCAGCTTCCCATTAAATGCTGTTGTGGGACATTCCCAGGCCTGGAAATGTACCAACGACAGAATTTGAAGAGCAAACCTGGCTCCCCGCACCAGGCGGGATTTGAGTGTTTTGTCCCTGTCACTTAGTCTGTGTCAATAGTACAGACCCCAGGTGTCCTGGAACCACCGGTTCTAAAAAGGCTTCTAAATTTAACAACCGGTTCTTGTGAATGGGTGTGAACTGGCTGGAGCTCACCACTGGCTGTAAGTTGGGGGAATCAGCCATCACCTGCATGAAGCCACACATAGGGAATTGCTCAACCTTTTTTGGAAAGACACATGGTGCTGGGCCCCCCATCCAACTGAAGTCTTCAGTGTCACAGTGACCCAAGGTGTGTGCACAGAATGGGGATGGTGTATGTGTGGGTGGGTGGATGGATGGATGAATTGATTTCTGCATGTGTTTGTGTGGTTTCTGCAAGGGTTTTGTGTGTGTGTGGGGGTGTTATTACAGCTCTGGGGGTTGTGTTTGTGGCTTTGCAAATGTGTGTGTGTTCATGTGGCTGGATTTGTGCATGTGTTTGCATCTGTTAGTAGTTGTGTTGATGTTGGCTGGATTTATGTGGGTGTTTGTGTATATTAGCAATTGTGTGTGTGTGTGGCTGGATTCATGCATGTGTTCGTGTATGTTTGCAATTGTGTGTGTGTGTGTGTGTGTGTGCATGCTCAGCTGCCCTCTGCCAGTGCAACAACCGTTTCTCTATATGTCACAGCCCCCATACCGTCGACCCTGGTGGTGATTTCCCCATCTTACAAGGGCTGGCTGGCCTGACACTTAACCCCTCTGTGAAGTGTGGCGGGGGCTGCAGCTCACCCCCTGTGGGGCAGAAGGGCCCAGGTGCGGGGCGCTGGGCTCCGATGCACCTGGAGAGCAGCTCAGATGAGGTGGGGCAGGGCATGTGGTGTCCGTTCTGTGTTGCCTGGTGCTGGGCTGTTGCACAATCCCCAGCCACGCCGCACAGCGCATCCCGAGAGGGGGCAGGGGGCCAAGCAGATGATCCAGCACGAGGGGGGTGAGGATGTGTGGTTGGGGGGAGGAAAAGCCTTGGGCTGCACTGGGGGAGCGCAGAGCAGGGGTGACACCCCAGAAACCTGCAGCAAAGGGATGGACAGGTGGGATGGGTGGATAGAAGAGGCAGCGAGACTAAAATCTAAAAGGGGAGTGTGGGGTCTAGTGGTCAGAGCGGGGGCGGGGGGTTGGTGGTCAGAATTCCTGGGTTCTATCTCCAGCCCTGGGAGGGGAGTGGGGTCCAGTGGTTACAGTGTGTGTCAGGGGGAGAGCCAGGACTCCTGGGTTCTCTCCCTGGCTCTGACTCTCTCTTGTGCAATCCCTTGGCAGTTACCCAACTCACCAGCGTGTGGGAGCGAGGGGCTGGGGCCAGGTTGCGACATGGCCCAGAGTCCCGTACTGCCCCTTTGTTACCCAACCGGGGCAGGGTGGGGGATGGCCTGGGAGACCCGCTAAGAAAGGCGCTTCTGGTGGGTTTGTGTGTGGGTCACGCTGCCCCCTGCTGGATAGACCCCACTAGGTCAGAACCAGTCTCAGCCCGGGTCAGACCCTGGGAGCCCAGCCCCCTCTGTCGCCATGGCCATGTGTATTGGTCTCCTGGAAAGGTCCATTCTCATGGGTAGCTGTCCAGTGGCAGTGAGTTCCACAGGCCTCGGCACAGGCTGTGTGGGGCAGGAGGTCCTTGTGTTGGGAGCAGTGGGAGTGAACTGTGTGCGGTTGTGTCTCTGAGCACAATTGCGAATATTCTGGTGTGTGTGTGTGTGTGATTGTGAGTGTGGCTGGGGGTGTGATTGTTTCTCTTTGGGGGTTGGGCTAGCATGCCCCTCTCGGTGTGTTGTGTGTGAGTGTTCTTGGGACTGAGAGTCCCTTTGTGCGTCAATGTGTGTGTGTGTGTCACTTGCTGCAGGATACAAAATCCTGCAAAGCCACCACACATACACACACCCCCACACCCCCACACACAGAGCAGGGCTCAGCCCCACCAGCAGGGGGCAGCAGGGACACACATGTCTCTCCTGGGCCAGCTTGGACAATTTCCCATCACGACCCGGCACAGTGCTGGTGCCCCCACACGGGGGTGGGCAGTGACCGGGCCGGGGGGGGGGGGGCAGATGTGCTGGATTCAGAAGGACGCACTTTGGGAAAATCAGTCAAGGCCCTTAGCAGAGCTGGGACACCGACCCAGTGAGGGGAGTGGGGTCAAGTGGTCAGAGCAGGAGGGGGCTGGGCACCAGGACCCCTGGGTTCTACCCCTGGTCCTGGGAGTGGAGGGGATCTAGAGCAGGGGGACTGGGAGCCAGGACTCCTGGGTTCCACAGGGGAGACTGTTTTTTCTTGTGCTTCCCTCCCTAGAGATCCCAGCCCAGCCCCCTAGTGGAGAGTGAGTAGGAGCGGGGGAAGTTGCTCTCCCACTTCAGAAACATGAGTCAACCTCCCCTCCACCATGGGCTGTGACATCATGGACCCCTCCCTCCCCCAGGCAGACAGTAGAAGCCCCGCCCACCAGAGAAGAGGAGGGGTCTACTTGCACCCACAACAATCCCACTCATGGTTGCAAAAAACCCCCACATCCCCACAAACCACTGCTAGGACAGGATCTGCTGCTTTCTTTTCACCATGAGCTGCTCCCCGCCAGGCACCACACCCCATTCACACGCCTTTGGTCAATATGCAGCTCAGTGCCAATCACTGCCCCGAAGTGACTCCGGCGCAGGCACCCACAGCACGAACTCCCCACACCGGATTCTGTCCACACGCAGAGAATTCTCTCCGCCGGGCTCCTTCGGTTCCTCTCGCTGCTCTGCGTCCTGCCGCCAGACACTGCTCATCTGCATAGCCCCGCCCATGGACACGTGACACCTTCTGTCGTTTTGGTCTCAAGTGAATGAGTCGCCTGCAGAGAGTGAACACGTTAGCGTACGTCACAACCCCAGCACACGTCACAGCCGGCGGGCGGGGATTGTCTGTGAGCCCCGCGCTGGGGGCGGGGCTTCAGGGAGAGACCCAGCCCCATAGACAGCCTGGGGCAGGGAGCTATTGGGGGAAGGGATGAGGGGAGAAGGGGGGAGGGAGAGACCCAGCCCCATAGACCTGCAGGGGCAGGGGATCTTGGGGTCAGGAGGGGAGAAGGGGGGTTGGCAGAGACCCAGCCTGGGGTGCAGGGGAAATGGGGTGGGGTGGAGGGAGACATGTCGGGTGGGGGTGGGGTGTGTGAAATGTTGGTCCAGGGAAACTGAGTCACTCCCAGGACATCGTGTGCAGGGGAGAGCACAGGGGCAGGGAGAGAGCCCCAGCCCCACAGAGCCCCAGAGGGATTTTGGGGGCTGGGGCGGGGATGGAGGGGGGAGAGACCCAGCCCCATAGACCTCTAGAGGCAGCGGGATATGGGGGGGCAGGAGAGGGGATGGCAGAGGAGACACCCATCTCCATAGACCCCTAGAGGCAGGAAATGAGGGGAGAAGGGGGGAGGGAGGGATCCAGCCCTATAGACCTGTAGGGGCAGGGAGATATTGGGGGCAGGAGGGGAGAAGGGGGGTTGGCAGAGACCCAGCCCGGGGTGCAGGGGAAATGGGGTGGTTTGGAGGGAACTGGGGAGGAGAAGAGACACAGGGCAGGACACACCTTGGGACAGGGAAACTGACTCACTCCGAATACATGCGGAGCAGGGCAGGGCGGAGGCAGATCATGCTGGTCCCAGGGTAATTTCAGGGGGTTCTGATTCCCCACTCAGCCGGGGGGCTCCCCTCTGGGCTGAGGAGCCCTGGGGTGGGGCAGGTGCAGGGGCTGGGTGTGTGTGTGTGAGGCTGGGGGAGCTGCCTGGGCAGAGGGGCTGGAACCAGGGGCGGCTCCAGGCACCAGCACCCCAAGCGCGTGGTTGGGAGGCAAGCTGCAGGGGGCGGCTCTGCTGGTCACCGCGAGGGCAGCAGGCAGCCCAACCCCTCCCCCACTCTACCCCCCTCGCCCCACTACCCTCCCAGAGCTGGGGAGAGAACCCAGGAGTCCTGGCTCCCTGACTTGCCCCTCCCCCACTCTACCCCCCTAGCCCCACTCCCCTCCCAGAGCTGGGGAGAGAACTCAGGAGTCCTGGCTCCCTGACCTGCCCCTCCCCCACTCTACTCCCCTCGGCCTACTACCGTCCCAGAGCTGGGGAGAGAACCCAGGAGTCCTAGCCCTGCCCCTCCCCCACTCTACCCCCCTAACCCCCCTCCCCTCCCAGAGCTGGGGGGAAACCAGGAGTCCTGGCTCCCAGCCCCGCCCCCGAGTGGGGAGAGAGGAGGCCAGGGGAGAAGCAGGCGTGGGGGGTCGCTGGGGGCGCGGCGCTGTTGGTGGCACCAGGCATGACCCAGTGTTGACAGAGGGGTGGAAAATGACAGTGCCAATGAAGGCTCCCTGTATTAGGCCTCTGCTTGTCCGAACCGCGTCCATGTTTAGACTTTAATTAACCCCACAGGCTAGATGGAAAGAATGGAATGTGTGGCAACTAGTTATCAGTACCAGGAGGCAATTATACAGCCTGCTTGCACCTGGCTAAAGGGAGTGAAACAGAATGACCGGTCAAGAAAAGTTACTAACGAGATAATATGTTTTTTGCCAAGTATGATCTAACCTGTTTAGAGTAATTGCTGCTTCATAATGTATTTGCTGTATGGGAACTGAAAAGGAGGGAGAAGAGGGGGGGGAGGGGGGAGCTGGGCATTGGGGGTAATAGACATGCTTAGCTAAGATCATGTATAAAGACAGAGAGCTGCTTGTATGAGGTGTGCTTGATCTGAGGTGTGTTCCTCCAAGCATCCTGCGCTTTGAGATCTCAAATAAACCTTTTTTTTGCTTCTCCACCCTGGTGTGTCTAATTGGAGCGAGGCACTCCGGGCAACGAATCACTGTTTGCTGTAGCCTCAGGCCTTGTGCCGGCAACAGTTTTGGCGTCCCTGGGTGGGCTTGAGGCTAAATTTAGCCTTGCCGGACCCTCCTGGAGGTCGACGGATTGCGGCGACGACCGATGCCTAGCGCGCACCGGTGACTTCATCGGGGGCC
The DNA here is from genome assembly GCF_016161935.1 of Mauremys reevesii. NCBI lineage: Eukaryota > Metazoa > Chordata > Testudines > Geoemydidae > Mauremys > Mauremys reevesii. Next base: position 27,241,126 of record NC_052634.1, on the reverse strand, counting down.
TCGGCGGAGACGCGGTGTGGTCGACCCCGGAGGGCACTACGGTGCAACGCGCTCAGATAGTGGAGAAGCAGCTGCGGGCGACGGTGGGGAACCGGTCTCGTGAATAAGGTAGGAACAGTCCAGTGCTGTTAACCTTTTGTTTGCCTGTTAAGACCTGGGGACGCCCAGTGTCTTCCCATAGGTATGGGGCAGGGACAGAGTACAGGCAGGTACGGTGTACACCCTTAGAATGCATTCTGATGAATTGGAAAGTGTTTGAAAAAGATCCATTGACTAAAAGTAAACTGAAAAGATTCTGTACAGTAAACTGGCCTCAGTATCAGCTAGAGGGCCAGGAAAGGTGGCCACCGGAGGGATCACTTAATTACAACACGATCCTTCAATTAGCTTTGTTTTGTCAGCGAATGAATAAGTGGAATGAATTTATGTATGCACAGTTGTTTATGTTGTTGAGAGATAGGTCAGATCTGTTGCAAGAGTGTAATCTGACTCCGACAGGCTCGGCAGTCACTGTTGTTAGTTACCGAACCCCTCCCGGTTGTAATGGCAGAGTCGGTGTCCCCTTCGGCTCCTACACCCCCACCGTATAAAGACCAGGTGCCTCAGGTTTCAGAGATTGCTCCTTCAGTGGGATTTTATCCGTTGATTACTGAGACTGTGGTGGCTCGCCCGGGAGCAGAGGGGCGCCGGGCCACTACTATGCTAGTTTACTCACATGTGCCTTTTAACCCAGTGGACCTAGCAGCCTTTAAGGCACAGGCAGGGGAATTCTCCACGAATCCCAGCAAGTTTATTTCGGTTTTGAGGATGTTTTGCCAGTCACAAGCCTGACTGGGATGACTGTAATATCCTTATGAGGACCCTGTTGTCTGCAGTAGAGAAAAGGAGGATTTGATGGGCATGTCTGTGGCACAGATTTTGGAAACTGCAAACAAGGTTTACAGCCTTAGAGAGGGAGAGAAGGAAAAAAGGCAAGTGAAGATGATGGTTGCAGCAGTACAGGCCAGTGACAAGAGGAAGTTTCAGGAAGGAGGTGGAAGGGGCCGGGGGATGAGAGGTCGTGGACGTGGGCGCCCTGGCTCACAGGAGAGGCGTTTGGGTCGCAATCAGTGTGCCATATGCCGGAAGGAGGGACACTGGAAAAATGAGTGCCCCGAGAGGGAAGATACCCCTATGATGGCAGCAGAGAATCGAGACTAGGGGTGTCAGGGGAGACGGACTATCCTGCCCCCGGAACCCCGAGTAAAAATGCGGGTGGGAAATTCTGAAATAGACTTTTTAGTAGACTCTGGAGCAGCTCGAACCGCTGTAAATCAACCCCTCCAGCTGCCCGTGGCAGATTCCCTCACTGTGGTCGGCGCTACAGGAAAAGGAATCAAATGTCCAGTGTATGCCCCAGCAGAATGTGCTTTGGGAGACAGAACTCTCTCCCACAAGCTGGTTTACCTCCCCGACTGCCCAACGCCTCTACTGGGACGGGATCTGCTTTGTCGCTTAGGTGCCACCCTGCACTTCACCCAAGATGAAATCACTCTCACCCTGCCCCCAGAGAATGCCTGGATAATGACTCTTGCAGTTGAGCCCTCAGCCATGCAAGCCCCAGAGTGGAGCCAGTGGGAGGACCAGGTTTTCCTCTAGTATGGGCATCGGGGGTCCCAGGCAAGGCAGTACATCACCCCCATTAAGGTTCAGCTCCTGCCAGGAAAAGGTCCGGTGCGGATCAAGCAGTATCCGATCAAGAGGGAGGCCAGAGAAGGGCTGCAGGAAACTATAAATCAGTTTCTGAAGTACAGGGTACTGCGAGAATGTCAGTCAGCCTGGAACACCCCCATCCTGCCTGTTCGAAAGCCCAATGGCACCTATCGGCTGGTCCAGGACCTGAGGGCAGTTAATGAACGGGTTAAGACTCTGCACCCCCTTGTTCCAAATCCATATACACTGTTGGCATCTATAGGAGGGCAGTACACCCACTTTTCGGTCCTAGACCTGAAAGATGCTTTCTTCACAATTCCGGTCGACACACAATCTCAGGAGATTTTCTCCTTCGAGTGGGAAGACGACCGAAGGGTTAAAAGGCAGCTTTGCTGGACTGTGTTAGCCCAAGGATTTAAGAACTCCCCCACGCTGTTCGGCCAGGCTCTGGCCAAAGACCTGGAGGAGTGGAATACTCCGGATGGGATTCTCCTCCTGCAGTATGTTGACGACCTGTTAATAGGGGCGGTGGGATTAACCCCTTGCCTCCACGCCACTGTGAGCCTCCTGAACTTTGTTGGACTCAGAGGATACCGGGCAGCTCAGAGCAAGGCTCAAATTGCCCTCTCAGAAGTACAGTACTTAGGATTTTACATAAGACAGGGGGAGAGACAGCTTTCAAATGAAAGGAAGGAAGCAATCTGTCAGATTCCTGTCCCAAGCAATCGTAAACAGCTCAGGGCTTTTCTGGGCATGGCAGGCTTTTGCAGAATATGGATCCCAGAGTTTGGACTGTGGGCTAAGCCCTTGTATGAATGTGTTAAGGGAATGGATCACGACACCTTTCACTGGTCCTCAGAAGATGACAAGGCATTTAAAGTATTAAAGAGAAAGCTAATGGAAGCCCCGGCACTCGGCCTGCCTGACCTTTCTAAGCCGTTTCAACTGTATGTGCATGAAAGAAAAGGAGTAGCCCTGGGAGTGCTTACTCAATTATTAGGCACTTGGAAACGTCCTGTGGCATATTTCTCTAAACAACTGGATCAAGTTGCCAAGGGGTGGCCAGCTTGCCTGCGAGCTGTCGCGGCAACTGCCCTAGTGCTTGGTGAAGCAGAGAAACTGACTTTGGGGGGGACTGTGCAGGTGTATACCCCTCATATGGTTCAAGCCCTGCTGGACACTAAGGGTGGTCTCTGGCTCACGCAGGCTCGGGTAGCTCGGTACCAGGCTAAACTCCTAGAAAATCCTGAAGTTACCCTGCAGACCTGCCCCTCCCTCAACCCAGCCACTATGTTACCAGAAACAGAGGAGCAAGAACATGACTGTTTAGAAATCATAGATGCCAAGTACTCGCTGAGTGTTTAGTCTGTCAAAAGAACAACCCTCGACCAGGAGTGTCAGTGCCACCAGCCACTCTGGAACCTACCCCAGGGCCAGGATTGGTGTGGCAAGTAGACTTCACTGAGTTCCCCCGAACCCAAGGGTTCAGGTACCTCCTTGTCATGGTGGATCGATTCAGCGGATGGCCTGAAGCCTTCCCATGCCGAAACAACACTGCCAGAACAGTGGCTCTCAAGTTTGTCAAGGAGATCATTCCTCGCTTTGGACTCCCCCAGTGGATGGAATCTGACAATGGAACACACTTCACATCGCAACTCATTCAGGGGATTTCGGATGTTCTACAGATCACCTGGAAGCTCCACACTCCATGGCGACCACAGGCCAGTGGAGTAGTGGAACGTACTAATCAGACACTCAAGCGGCATCTCTCAAAGGTCTGCCAAGAGGCTTCTCTTCGGTGGCCTGATGCCTTACCCCTTGTTTTGCTCCGAGTTCGTGCTCTCCCAAAGGGCAGGTTAGGGCTTAGTCCCTTCGAGATTATGTTTGGGAGGGCATGGCCTATGAATGGTACACCGGTTCTGTTAGGGGAGTGGGAGGTAGGCTGCGGTTTCTTATCTCAGTACATGTGCTCTCTGTCTGCTGTTCTCTGTTCTCTCCACAGGTATACCAAAGATTTGCAGCCTCTCCCGCTGGATGCCCCTGTCCACTCCCTGCAGCCTGGTGACTCCGTTCTCGTTCGTACCTGGAAGGACGAGCCTCTCCAAGAGAAGTGGAAGGGACCTCACACCGTCCTGCTGATCACCCACACAGCAGCAAAGGTTGAGGGATACAAGAACTGGATCCACCACTCTCGTCTGAAAGCAGTGCCAGCTCCTGAACGGTGGACCGTCCAACCTGCGGAGAAGACTGCCAACGACGATCTGGGACTTAAGCTGTTATTCAGGCGACAGTAAGGCCTGCTGGGAATGCCCTGTGACCCCTTTGGACAGTTACAGTGCACTCCCCGTGAACACTCTGAGCGTTGGCTGTGTTTATTTTCACAGGGCCAGCCTAAACTGTGGGCCTGGTCCCTTTTGTTTTTAATCTGCTTGTTGTTAGTGGTAGTAATTTTGTGGGTATTTGGGGAATTGTAATTGTTAGGCCTTAGGATCACTTGCCCAGTATGGATCCAGGCCTAGGGTTTACCACAATGTTACTCTTTGCTATGGGAACACTCCTCTCGTTAACTCCCGTTTCTCCCCAGGCACATGCGGGATGGAGGGGAATCCCTAACAAATTAGAGTCAAATACGTATGAGAACCTGAAGATCAGTTTTGCCCAAGAGTTTAATCTCTCTAACTGCTCCTCCGTAAACTTTGTACCCCCCGTGCCCCGAAGGTCCCTATGTACCCTCTCATTGACAGCCCCAGCTCCATAGAACTCAATTATGTTTTGTCCACAGTATATGAGAACACTCAGCCAAAGGTTTGTTGAGTATTCTCAAAGGAGGGAATTGTTGGTGGCACCAGGCATGGCCCAGTGTTGACAGAGGGGTGGAAAATGACAGTGCCAATGAAGGCTCCCTGTATTAGGCCTCTGCTTGTCCGAACCGCTTCTATGTTTAGACTTTAATTAACCCCACAGGCTAGATGGAAAGAATGGAATGTGTGGCAACTAGTTATCAGTACCAGGAGGCAATTATACAGCCTGCTTGCACCTGGCTAAAGGGAGTGAAACAGAATGACCGGTCAAGAAAAGTTACTAACGAGATAATATGTTTTTTGCCAAGTATGATCTAACCTGTTTAGAGTAATTGCTACGTTATAATGTATTTGCTGTATGGGAACTGAAAAGGAGGGAGAAGAGGGGGGGGGGGGGGAGCTGGGCATTGGGGGTAATAGACATGCTTAGCTAAGATCATGTATAAAGACAGAGAGCTGCTTGTCTGGGGTGTGCTTGATCTGAGGTGTGTACCTCCAAGCATCCTGCGCTTTGAGATCTCAAATAAACCTTTTTTTGCTTCTCCACCCTGGTGTGTCTAATTGGAGCGAGGCACTCCGGGCAACGAATCGCTGTTTGCTGTAGCCTCAGGCCTTGTGCCGGCAACACACCCAACAAAATTAATTATACAGCAGACAGAAACAATCACAGAACCAGACAGAGACCATGCAAATAAACATACAAAACAATACAGAAGGGAGGATTTCACAACTACATCTATACAGACAAGGGTTTTTCAGCTGTGTCTATTGATAAGTGAGTTCTTGCCAGACAGGGTGCTACCAAACTAAGTTTCCCTTTCTCTGGAGGTGATGGAATATCAGGGCAGGATTGTATTCCTAACAGCCCAATAGCACCTTAGTTCAATGTGACTAGTTGGGAATGTGAGGATGTGACCATACACTTCCCACCTTATGGCTGCCTTTGCTGCTTAGCCGAAGAACCAGGCCTCAGACTGTCACAGTGAGAGAAGGCCACTACACAGACAGACAGTGATTTTTTATTCTTTCTTTTATACCTTTATAACTAGCTAAGTGATAAAAATACACCTAAATTCTTAAAGTACAGGCCTTTGCAGACTGGCCTGAATATCTGTATCCTAACAGTCCTCGAGGTCAGGCAGCCTCTGGGTAAGGGGGTGGGGACTCAGATCCTTTCTACAGCCAATTGCACCAGGGTCGTGTATAAAGCAGGGAAGTTCCCCACAATAGCCAGACCAGATGCCCCCTTTACACTTATGCTCTGTCCTCATTGCTTCTCTCTCTCCCTTCCCCCCATCTCTGCTGCTCCCCCTCTGGGCTTTCTCAGCACCTGGCCCCACAGCACTTCCTGGCAGCCAGAGACTGCGCTTTCTGCACCTGCTCCTGGGGATGTGGCCTCTCTCCTGACTGCTAAGGAAAAGAACCTTCCCAGGAGATGGCCACAGCTTCTGGGAATCTGCATGTGGTTGTGAACAGAGTTTGGCTCCTGGCACACCAGGCAACTTAAAAGCTGAGCACCCAGACAGGGCCTTGAACCCTGGACCCTCAGATTAAGAGCCTGACACTCTACCAACTGAGCTACCTGGGCTCCCTCATTACACTGCCTGGCCTGTCAGTGTGGCTAACTTGGAGCTTTGGCCTCTCCCCATTGCCCCTGGGAACTGTCAGTCGCTGGGTCCTGATTTCCCATTGGCCCTTCCCCCTTCTATTGGTGCTGGGAACTAGCCAACCAAACCCCCCACTAAGTTTTAGTAAGGGGCCAACAGTCCCTTACATGAGCCAGCCCTGTGAGGGTCACCAATGTGCAGAGAAAGCAGCAGAAGCTGGTCCCATGGTGTAACAGGAAGCACTCAGGACTCTGAATCCTGCAATCTGAGTTAAAATCTCAGTGGGACCTTGTATTGGCTTGTAGTAAAGCCCTGAAGCTCACAGTGCTCAACTTCCCTGTCTCCAGCTGTGCAAGAGCCAATCTTTCCCCTCCTGCTGGGTAACTTGCCCACCGGAGCCAGGTCTTGGGTTGTTTGGCCATTTTGCTTGCAGCCACATGTTACCTCTTGTCCACCTGGCACTTGAAGGAAGGAGGGCCAGGGCCAGGGCCAGGCTTGATAGTCAGGGCTAGGCAGGAGGGAGGCAGAGTCCCAGGCTGGAGCCCAGCACCTCTCCTCCTCTGGGCACCTAGAGCAGAGGCGGCTGGTGCTGACAGCTCCAAGGGAAGGTTTAAAAGCCACAGAGCAACTGAGGGTGGGGCAAAAGAAGGAGAGGACCATGCCTATGTGTGGCCAGCAGACAGCCACAAAGACACCCGGCCAGCCTGCTCCCTGCTATGCCAACCCCCCACTGAAGACGTGCTTAATCCATTTGCTGATCAGGAGGAAAACTTGTCAAAATCTGTGTGCGAGGAGAGGCTGCACCTACAGAAACCAGGGCAGAATCAAACCCTGCTTGTGCCGGGGGCTGCACAGACACAGAGAAAGTCCCTGCTCCAGCTGAGATCAGGCCCCGTTGGGCCAGGCGCTGCCCAGACACAGCGAGAGACAGGCCCTGCCCCAGAGAGTTTACAGGCTCCACACCCAAAAAGTGGGAGAAGAAACAGACCCAGTGTCACACAGCAGCACTGAGAATAAAACCCAGGAGTCCTGGCTCCTCCTGCTCTAACCACTAGACCCCACTCTGCTCCCAGAGTTGGGGACAGAACCCAGGAGTCCTGGCTCCCCAAAGGGGCGGGAGTGGGATCTAGTGGTTAGAGGAAAAGATGATGGATGTCAGGACTCCTAGGTTCCACTCCCAGTGCTGGGGTTAGAGTGGAGTCTCATAGCTTAGCACAGGTGGGGCTGGGAGCCAGGACTCCTGGGTTCTTCCTATACCCCCCGAACCATCTTGCACAGCAGGAGGGAGGCTGGGCAGGAAGCGGTGATGGGGTGAAAACTATCAAGAAATGCAAATCCTCGAAGGAGCCTGTGCCAGAATCCGGGTGGTACAGAAACCACAGCCCCAACCCCACCTCTGATCCCCCCTTGGCTGGCACTGGATTGTGCCCCCTGTGCCCCCAATCGGCCCCCTGCAGGGAATAGCCATGGGGGGCAAGGCATAGCCATAGTGCTGGCCCCCCCATCCAATTGAAGTATTCAGTGTCGCAGTGACCCAAGGTGTGTGCACAGAATGGGGATGGTGTATGTGTGGATGTCAGGAGTGGGGCTGGGATCAACACTTTGTCACTGGCAGATCATGCTGGTCCCAGGGTAATTTCGGGGGGTTCTGATTCCCCACTCAGCCGGGGGGCTCCCCTCTGGGCTGAGGAGCCCTGGGGTGGGCGGGTGCAGGGGCTGGGTGTGTGTGTCAGGCTAGGGGAGCTGCCTGGGCAGAGGGGCTGGAACTGGGGCGGCTCCAGGCACCAGCACACCCAGCGCGTGGTGGGGGGGCACGCGGCAGGGGGGGGCTCTGCTGGTCGCTGCGAGGGCAGCAGGCACCCCAGCCCCTCCCCCACTCTACCCCCCTCGCCCCACTCCCCTCCCAGAGCTGGGGGAGAACCCAGGAGTCCTGGCTCCCAGCCCTGCCCCTCCCCCATATTTCCATATGGCTCCATCCAACAGCCCCCCCCCCCACCCCGAGTGGGGAGAGACGAGGCCAAGGGACACGCGAGTTCTGGTCCGGAGCCGGAGGGGGGCGGGGCCGGGGCTGTATGGGGGCGGGGCGGGGATGAGGAGTTGCGTTGGGGTGTCAGGTTGACCCAGGGACCCGCCCTCACCTGGGCTGGAGAGGACGGAGGCGCCCCGGGGCAGGCTGGGAGTTGTAGTTCCTGGCTCGTCTCAGAGCGGAAGTGACAGGCAGGTTGCTCAGACAACGCGCCCCCTCCCGGTGCACTCTGGGAAGCGTAGTTCTCTCTCTCTCTCTCTCTCTCTCTCTCTCACACGCGGCCTCTATTGGAGGAGGGGCCGTAACTCGTCACTTCGCCGCGCCCCTCCCCGCTCCCTGATTGGCGGAGAGAGCGCGGGACAGAGACTCGGCGCGTGGAGGGAGGCCCTGGTTCCCTCGCCCCGAGGCTTCGCTGCCCACCCCCGCCTGCCGGGCGCGCGCTGCGGCCGTTGGGATTCGAATCCCGCGTGGGATCCGGGGGGGGGGGGCGCAGGGCAGAGGCAGCGCAGAGTGAAAGGGCTTCACCCCCCCCCAGCTGGGCCTGGGGGGGCAGCAGCGGGGGGCGGGGCTGAGCTGCCTGGGAGCAGCCCCACAAGCCCCTCAGCCCCAACCTGCCCCGCAGTGTCCCCGCTGTGACCCTCCCGCCAGCCCCGCCCCCGGTGTCCCCTCCCCCACCCTGTCCGCTCTGCCTGGTCTGTCCCTTCGCCCTGCCCGCCCCCGTGCTGGGAGCCAGGGGCCCAGGCTGAGAGTGGGGTTGGAGAAGAGCTGGGGCTCAGTGGGGCTGAGTGCTGCTCCCTCCATGGGGGCTGGCTCAGGCCCTGAGGTGCCCCCATGCATGTTCCTCTGTGTCCCCCTAGGAGTCATGCCCCACATTTTGGGAACTACTGAACCCTACTCACTAAGCAGGAGCTAGTGATGCCAAAGCCCAGGGAAAGGGAGAACAAGCGCGGGGCCCCTAGCACTGGAGCCATGCGAGGGGCTGCAGGAGCGGGGCAATGGCTGGTGGCACAGGGAGATAAGGGCGGAGGGGGCAGGAGTTAGGGGTGAAGGAGGCGCAATGGTTGGGAGTGCAGGAGCTAGCGGTAAAGGGGGAGTGGGGATCATCCAGGGGCAATGGGGAAGTGCCAAAGTACAAGCTTTGCCCAGGGCACCATTTTCCCTAATGCTGATCTGAGCAAACAATTGGAAATGACCCTTCAGTGAGACCAGAACCATAGTGTAGAAAAGCCCCTTTGTTAAGTGTTGGTAGCTGAGCGCTTAGGGAGATGGGGTAGAAAGCAACAGGCATTTTTCTGTGGAGGTTTGATTCTTGCCTGTTAGGCAAGGCTGGTGTGTGGTGTCTCCATGGCTGCACTTTCCGTCTCTGATCTGCCACAGGGAGCCAAGTCTAGACATATTCAGAGGCTCTATGCCAGGGTTTCTCAAACTTCCTTTCACTACAACCTCCTTCTGCCAAAATAAACTCACTACATGGCCCTGGAAAGAGGGATCAAGCTCCTCGAAACTGAGCAGAGGCAGGGGAGACAAAGCCTGAGCTCTGCCCCAGTTAGGGGAGGGCAAATCCAGAGCTTGAGGGATTCAGCCCTGGGTGGTGGGGCTCAGACGTTTGGCTTCAGCCCCAGGCCCAAACAAGTCTAATGCCAGCCCTGGCAACCCCATTAAAACAGGGTCACATCCCACTTTGGGGTCCTGATCCACAGCTTGAGAACCACTGCTCTGTGCTAAAGGGAGAGAGTTTTCCTGTGGGTGTAGTTAATCCACTTCCCCAAGAGGTGGCAGCTATGTCAGTGGGAGAAGCTATATCGGTGGGTGCGCAAGCTGTGGTGTTTGCCACATTTAAGAAGTTTAATCAAACCCCATTTTTAAAACCACCTGTGGTCTGGGAATGGCAAAGGACCTCGATGAAGCAGGGTTTGTCCTTCAAAGTCCTGAAAATCACAATTCCCTACTCAGCTCATTGTGCTGGTATACCTCAGTGGTAGAGTGGTTGATTGCAGCTCCAGTGATCCTCAGTTTAAACCCCAGTGTTCTCTTATAACCTTCTTTCCTTTTTTTTTAAAAAAGGAAAACATTTTCATTTCCATTCTCCATTCTGTTCAGGGGCTCCTCTATACAGGAGTGCTTGATATGAATGTAAACGCTCAAGATTTCGCTGTCCAAATGCATAAAAACCTAGCAAAGCTGTCCATCCGCTGAAATCAGTTCCAATCCTCTAAGTGTCCAGTTTATGTTTTCATCAATTAAACAGGTGTCATATGAATGCACATTTACAGATCCCTCTTCTCCAGGAGCTATGTTGTGCAGAAGAACAAGAACCACATCCAGCTGCAGTTCAGGAGTCTGATGACAAATGTTCTGAGGGCTGGAAAAAATGCCTTCTAGTGAGCTATTGAAACAGCTCAACCTGTTTAGCTTATCAAAAGAGATTGAAAGGTGACTTCATTGAAGTGTTGAAGGGCCTTAATGGAGAGAAAAGGTTGTGTATTAAAGGGCTCTTTAATCTAGCAGAGAAAGGAATAACAAGACCCAGTGGCTGGAAGGTGTAAAGAGACAAATTCATATTACAAATAAGACACAAATATTCAACAGCAAGGATGATTCACCACAGGAACAAGCTACCAAGGAAAGTGGTGGATTCACCATCTCCTGATGTCACTTAATAAAGACTAGATGCCTTTCTGGAATGTGTTTGCCCCAAAAGTAGCTCTTGTGTCATACAGGAGGCCTGTGATATGCAGGGGGTCAGATTAGATGCTCTAATGGTCTCTTCTGGTCATAAAGTCGACTAATTTCTGAAAAACTGAGTGTAGCATTGGGAGCAGCGTCTGATGTTTTCCTGTCTAGCCGGCTTGCTTCCTAGAACGAACGCTCCTTGAGTGGGTGATCCACAGGGAGTAGCTCAAACCTCCAAAGTGCCTGGCCAGGGGCAGGACATTAGCACCGCAAGGGAGGGGTGTGGCAGTGACATCACAAAGGCCTTTGGCAGGACCTCAGACTATTGGTCCAAGGTGGTGGGGAGGTGGTGACCTCACAGAGAGATGCTGACATCAGCCAGGCAGGACAGGGGCGAGGGGCCAGGGAAACCTCAGAGACCCCTGTGGCTTTGCTTCAGCAAGTCTCCTTCTCCAGGTCTCTCTTTGAGGACTGAGAGAGTATTCGGGTTCACGGACGTGAGTGCCAGGAGGAACCTCTTTCGAGTTTTCCCCTTCCCTTTTCCTGATTTTACTAGAAAACAGCCGTCCCTGTTTAGAAGGTAAGAGCCTCCTCGAGGTTTGAAACCTGTTCAGTCTGATCCATCTGGTGACAGTTGAATTCTAGGCATGGAAAACACGAGCTTAAGGAGGCAGAATTTTATTCCGTACCTGGGATTTTGTCCCTTAAAATCACTGGGGACATTAGGGTTTGTTCTTTTGTTTCACCTTTTCCTCCATCCATCCCTCCCTCCTTTCTCTTCGTCTCTTGCTTCTTTTGTCCTTTCTCCTGTTCCTCCCAAAACCAGGAGCAGTGTCGGGTGTGTTTGGGGCGGGGCAGAAGAGGGGGATGGGCGGCACTGGGGAGGGGAGCTTGGGGGTGTTGGGGCGGGGCAGAAGAGGGGATGGGCGGCATCGGGGAGGGGAGCTCGGGGGTTGGGCACGGGGCAGAGAGGGGATGGGCGGCACTGGGGATTGGGTTCTCGGGGTGTTTGGGCGGGGGTAGAGAGGGGATGGGCGGCACTGGGGATTGGGTTCTCGGGGTGTTTTGGGGCGGGGTAGAGAGGGGATGGGCGGCACTGGGGAGGGGAGCTCGGGGGTGTGTTTGGGGCGGGGTAGAGAGGGGATGGGCGGCACTGGGGAGGGGGAGCTGGGGGTGTTGGGGCAGGGGCAGAAGAGGGGATGGGCGGCATCGGGGAGCTCGGGGTGTTTGGGGCGGGGCAGAGGGGATGGGCGGCACTGGGGCAGGGGGCCTCGGGGGTGTTTGGGGCTGGGGCAGAAGAGGGGATGGGCGGCACTGGGGAGGGGTCCTCGGGGGGATGATGGGGCGGGGACAGAAGAGGGGATGGGCGGCACTGGGGAGGGGGAGCTCGGGGGTGTTTGAGTTCGGGAGCAGAAGAGGGGATGGGCGGCATCGAGGAGCTCGGGGGTGTTGGGGCGGGGCAGAGAGGGGAGGGCGGCACTGGGGAGGGGAGCTGGGGGTGTTTGGGGGTGGGGGCAGAAGAGGGGATGGGCGGCACTGGGGAGGGAGCTGGGGGTGTTGGGGATGGGGCAGAAGAGGGGAGGGGCGGCACTGGGGAGGGGAGCTTGGGGGTGTTGGGGAAGGGGGCAGAAGAGGGGAGGGGCGCTGGGGATGGGGACCACGGGGTGGGGTTGGGGCGGGGACAGAGAGGGGATGGGCGGCAGTGGGGAGGGGAGCTCGGGGTGGTGTTTGGGGCGGGGCAGAGAGGGGATGGGCGGCACCGGGAGGGGGCGCTCGGGGGTTGGGGGCGGGGCAGAGAGGGCGATGGGCGGCAGTGGGGAGGGGAGCTCGGGGGTGGGGCGGGGCACAGAGGGGATGGGCGGCAGTGGGGAGGGGAGCCTGGGGTTGGGGCGGGCAGAGAGAGAGGGGATGGGCGGCACTGGGGAGGGGAGCTCAGGGGGTTGGGGCGGGGCAGAGAGGGGAGGGGCGGCAGTGGGAGGGGAGCTCGGGGGTTGGGGCGGGGCAGAGAGGGGATGGGCGGCACTGGGGAGGGGCGCTCAGGGGTTTGGGGGCGGGGCAGAGAGGGGAGGGGCAGCACTGGGGAGGGGAGCTGGGGGTTGGGGGCGGGGCAGAGAGGGGATGGGCGGCAGTGGGGAGGGGAGCCTGGGGGTTGGGGGCGGGAGGAGGGGATGGGCGGCAGTGGGGAGGGGAGCTCAGGGGTTGGGGGCGGGGAGGAGGGGAGGGGCGGCAGTGGGGAGGGGAGCTGGGGGTGTGTTTGGGGCGGGGGCAGAGAGGGGATGGGCGGCAGTGGGGAGGGGAGCTCAGGGGGTTGGGGGCGGGGCAGAGAGGGGATGGGCGGCAGTGGGGAGGGGAGCTCGGGGGGTCGGGCTGCTCAGGAGCCGCCTCGCGAACGCTTCAAGGCCACGTGACGCCCTCTCGAAACTCCGCCTCTCCGAGACAGCCAATAGGAAGAGGAGGCAGAGCCCTGACCAATGGGAGCGCGAGAAGAAACCTTCCCCCGCCCAGTTCCAGTGTGAGGTTGGGGCTGCAGTGACCAGACCCCAGCAGGGTGCATCGGGGGCTGCAGTGACCAGAGCCCCCAGCAGTGTGCAGCGGGGGCTGCAGTGACCAGAGCCCCAGCAGTGTGCAGCGGGGGGGGGGGGCTGCAGTGACCAGACCCCCCAGCAGGGTGCATCGGGGGGGCTGCAGTGACCAGAGCCCCCAGCAGTGTGCATCGGGGGGGGGGGCTGCAGTGACCAGATCCCCCAGCAGTGTGCATCGGGGGCTGCACTGACCAGACCCCAGCAGGGTGCATGGGGGCTGCACTGACCAGAGCCCCAGCAGGGGCTGCCGGCCGGGGGGTTCCCTGCAGTCGGGTGCCATTCACAGGGAGACCCGCAATAGCCTGACCCCCCCACCCCTGTCTGAGCTCCCGCCCTGCCCCCCAACCCACTGCCTCTTGAGCAGCCCCTGCGGTGTCACCACTACCCCCATCTGTGTCCCCCGCAGCTTCCCAGCCCCCAGCTCCTCCGGTGGCCCCACACTTCCTCCCTGCAGCCTGCCCCATTCCCACCCTGAGTCCCAGCTTCACCCCCCGACCTCTCTCCCACCCCCCTCCCCCCCTCGCAGCCGCGGCCCCCCCGTGCCCGGCCCTGCGCCCCGGGGGGGGCGTGAGAGGCCCCCCCCCCCGGGCCGCGCCACGCCCCCCACTGGGCCGCTGCTGGCGCTGAGGAAGGGGTCTGGGCCAGGCCAGGTGCTGGGCCGATCCTGGTGAAAGAGAGACGAGCCGGCAAGGCTGAGAGGCCCCTCCCTTGTCTGGGGGGGGGACAGGGGCTCCCACAATTTGGCCAGTGTCACCCTCCCCATCCAGAGGAGACGTCCGCTCCCAGCAGGCCGTGCTCCATCTCCACCCCGCAGGGGGGAGCCCCCAGTCCAGCAGTGCCCCCCACCCCGCCCCCATCAGCAGCCAAGCCGGGAACCTGCCCCTTCTCCCCTGCGAGGGCTGCAGGACTCCCTGCCCCCGCAGCACCAGCCTCCCCCCATGTCCCCGGGGTGGGGTGGGGGAAGGGGGGATTCCTTCTTCCCATTGCCCAGATCCCACCCCCACCCCGGGCTGCCCAGACGGGAGCCAGGGGCTGCAGCAGTTGGCTGCTTCCCCAGGGCTACCAAGGAGCCGCCAGGAGAAGGGACGAGATTCTCCACGGCGCTGCAGCCGTTCACACTGGGACCCGTCTCACACGGGGGAAACTGAGGCACCAGGGAGGGCGAAATGGGCTGCACCAGCTCAGATTGGGAGTCTGTGGGAGAGCCAGGAATAGAACCCAGGAGTCCTGGCTCCATGGGCAGCTTGGGACTCCTCCACTTGGGAGGCTGGGCGGGCCGGACTGTGGCCCTGCCCCAAGGCCTGCTGCCACTCAGCCTCCTCCTGCCAAAGCCCCGCCCACACGCCCCCTCCACCCCGCCCACACTCCCCCTTCAGCCCCGCCCACACGCCCCCCTCAGGACCCCTTTGTTCCACTCCCCTGACCCCCCCCGCCGACCTCTCACGTCTCTTACCCCGAGGCCCTGCCACTTGTGCCTCTTCGCCCCCACCCCAAGGCCCCCCCCGCCTGCCTCTCTGCCCTTTGCACCCCCGGCCTCTCCCCCCACGGCCCCATGTGGCCGGATGGAGCTTGGGGAAGGGCGAAGTGAGGATGGGGCCTTGCGGGGGAGAGGACGAGTGGGAGCAGGGCCTCTGGGTGGAGCACGGGCCAGGTGCCTCCCCGGGCCCCTTACACCCACCGCCCCTGCCTGGCTCCCGGCCTCCCCGGCTCTAACCACTAGACCCAGTGGCACTGGGACAATTTGTACAGTGGGAGGTGCTGAGAGCCAGTGAACAAACCTGTAAACCCTGCACAGGATGGAAACCACTTCAAGCCGGGGGGGGGCACCACGACTCGCCCCCACTCCCTTCCCAGAGCCAGCGGTGGGACCCGGATACCCTGGCTCCCAACCCCCCACTCTAACCACTAGCCTGCACTGCCCTCCCACAGCTGGGGAGAAGAACCAGGAGTCCTGACTCCCAGCCCGGCCGTGGGTGGAGCAGGACGTACTGGCCATGGGGTCAGCTGGGCATCGCTTACCATCAGGCTGGATAGTATCCCAGTGCTGACCTCCAGCCCCACAGCTCTGCTGGTGCCCCTCACTCCCGACCCGCAGCCCCTTGGTTACCCCAGCACTGACGGTGCCCCTCACTCCCGACCCGCAGCCCCTGCTATCCCAATCCTGATCTCCAGACCCACAGTTCTGCTGGTGCCCCTCACTCCCGACATGCAGCCCCCTGCGCTCCCTCCAGCTCTGACGGTGCCCCTCACTCCCAACCTGTAGCAACTGGGCTTCCCGCAGAGCTCCCCAGTCACTGTGCTACCGGTGCCCCTCACTCCCGACCCGCAGCCCCCTGGATTCCTCGCTGAGCTCCCCAGTTACTGCGCTGCCGGTGCCCCTCGCTCCCGACCCGCAGCCCCTACTATCCCAGACCTGACCTCCAGACTCACCGCTCTGCTGGTGCCCCTCACTCCCGACCCGCAGCCCCTACTATCCCAGACCTGACCTCCAGACTCACAGCTCTGCTGGTGCCCCGCACTCCCGACCCACAGCCCCTCCTATCCCAATCCTGATCTCTACACCCACAGCTCTGCTGGTGCCCCTCACTCCCGACCCGCAGCCCCCTGGTCTCCCTCCTGCTCTGCTGCTGCCCCTCACTCCCGACCCGCAGCCCCTCCTATCCCAATCCTGATCTCCAGATCCACAGCTCTGCTGGTGCCCCTCACTCCCGACTTGCAGCGACTGGGCTTCCCGCAGAGCTCCCCAGTCACTGTGCTGCGGGTGCCCCTCACTCCTGGCCCACAGACCCCTGGGCTTCCTTCAGCTCTACCGGTGCCCCTCACTCCCGACCCGCAGCCCCTGCTATCCCAGTCCTGATCTCCACACCAAGAGCTCTGCTGGTGCCCCTCACTCCCGACCCGCAGCCCCCTGGATTTCCCGCTGAGCTCCCCAGTTACTGCGCTGCCAGTGCCCCTCACTCCCGACCCGCAGCCCCTACTATCCCAGTCCTGACCTCCAGCCTCACAGCTCTGCTGGTGCCCCTCACTCCTGACCCGCAGCCCCCTCGATTCCTCGCTGAGCTCCCCAGTTACTGCGCTGCTGGTGCCCCTCACTCCCGACCCGCAGCTCCTTAGGCGTCAACCAGCTCTGACGGTGCCCCTCACTCCCGACCCGCAGCCCCTGCTATCCCAGTCCTGACCTCCAGACTCTCAGCTCTGCTGGTGCCCCTCACTCCTGACCCGCATGGGTCACCCCTGGAGCAGGTTAAAGCTGCAGGGTGACAGTGGGGTTGCTGCCCCTGTGAACAGCTGCTGTAGCACCGCCTGGGCAGGACAGGGAGACCCAGTTATACCCCTCCCCCGCCCCAGCCTGTATCGGGGGATGGGAGCGCTCACACCCTGGGGCCCCTGAGTTGGGACGGAGGGAGGCCCCCGTGCACCAGGGATGCTGTAAGGGCGAACAGGGGCACCCACCCACGCACCCGAGATCTTCTAGGGGGGGAGAGTGGCACCCACACACTCAGGATCTTGTAGGGGGGGACAAGGGCATCCACGCTCCGGTATCCTCTGCAGAGGGACGGACACCCACAGAGCCAGGATTCTGTATGGGGGGCAGAGGTACCCGGACACCTGGGCTCCTGGACAGGGGATGGGGGGCACCGAAACATCCGGGATCTTACCTGGGAGGACAGCGGTGCCTGCAGCTCGACATGAGACGGGGGCGAGGGGAGCAGGAGCATTTCCCAGTTCCAGGCTGTCCCCGTCTGGCCAAGGCACAGAGCTCACAAGCAGAGTTTAAAGCTTGAGCTGCCAGACAGCAAAACAAGCCGGGCTCCCTGGCTGGTGCCTGTGATCCCAGCGCCTGGGGAGGCTGAAGCCAGCAGATCGCTTGAGCTCAGGAGTTCTGGGCTGCAGGGGGCTGTGCCGATCGGGTGTCCGCACTAAGTTCAGCATCAATATGGTGATCCTGGGGAAGCTTAGGGTCCCCAGGTTGCCTAAGGAGGGGTGAACCGGCCCAGGTCGGAAATGGAGCAGGTCAAAACTCCCCTGCTGATCAGTAGTGGGATCACACCTGTGAATAGTCCCTGCAGCATAGCCTGGGCAAGACAGTGAGACACGGTCTCTTTGTATACAGACACCCCCCGCAGAGCCTGGAGGGGGGATGGGAGCACCCACACGTTGGGGATTCTGACTTGGGGTGAGGGACGCACCCAAGCAACACAGATCTTGAAAAGGGGAACAGAGACACCCACAGATCCTGGATGGGGGCAGGCAGGGAAACCACACACGGGAGCTAGTTCATGGGGTGGGGGACAGAGACACCCACCAGAGATCCTGGATGGGAGCACCCACATGATGGGGATCTTGAACTGGGAGGAGGGAAGCACCATGTACCAGAGGTTCTGAAGGGGGAACAGGGACACTCACACACCAGGTGTCTTGCAGCAAGAGCTGCGGTCTTGATTTACACAGGGCAGTGATGGGGATTTAACCAATTCCTGCGCAGAACTTGTTCCACTAGATAATTAGCCTCACGGTTAAAAAATGGTAATTTCCAGTTGGCGTTTTGTGACATTGACTGCAAACCAAGGGGGTCGTGTTCAACCTTTGTCTGGTGAATTAAAGAACCCTTTCAAATCAGATATTCCCCCCTCTGGGAATTTTTAAAACTGTGTATTTAAAATCAGTGACTAAATCCCCTCTTAACCTCCAGTCAATGAAATCAATTGAGTTTCTTCAATCTCTCGCTGTAGACAGAAGAGACCAATGTACATTTTCCTTGTTTTTAAAGGCAAAAATCCTGATCTTTCCAAGGGGATCTTCTGCTTCAACTGTCAGTTTGGGGAAGGATTTGGCTTCCTGGGCTATAATCTGCCCGCTGGGTTATAATCTGCGGTCTGAAGGGTCAAATTTAGATGAGGCCGTTAGTGCTGCCCCCGTGTGGCTGGAGAGGAGAGCTGACAAGCAGAGTTGAAAGCTGGAGCTGGGAGGGCCCTGGCTGGACACGCGGGGCACAAAGGCTCTCGCGTGGGATCCTCGCTGTGCAGCAGGAGGCGGAGGGAAGCTGGTTGTCAGGGCTCAGGGCAGCTCCCTGCCAGGCTGAGCCGGTGTCTGTGCTAATCTCGACATCAATCAGGTGATTCTGGGCAGTTCGGGGTCCCCGGACTCCCACAGGAGGGTGAAGTAGGTCACCCCTGGAGCAGGGTAAAGCTGCAGGGTGACAGTGGGGTTGCTGCCCCTGTGAACAGCTCCTGTAGCACCACCTGGGCAGGACAGGGAGAGCCAGTTATACCCCCCCCCAGCCTGTATCGGGGGATGGGAGCGCTCACACCCTGGGGACAAACCCACCAGAGATCTAGGGGGGGGTGGGGGAGAGTGGCACCCACACACCCAGGATGTTGTAGGGGGGGACAAGGGCATCCACACTCCGGGATCCTCTGCAGAGGGACGGACACCCACTCATCCAGGATTCTGTAGGGGGGCAGAGGTACCCGGACACCTGGGCCGGGGGATGGGGGGCACCGAAACATCCGGGATCTTACCTGAGAGGACAGCAGCGCCTGCAGCTCGACATGAGATGGGGGCGGGGGAAGCAGGAGCATTTCCCAGTTCCAGGCTGTCCCCGTCTGGCCAAGGCACAGAGCTCACAAGCAGAGTTTAAAGCTCCAGCTGCCAAACTGCAAAGCAAGCCGGGCTCCATGGCTGGTGCCTGTGATCCCAGCTCCTGGGGAGGCTGAGGCTGGCGGATCACTTGAGCTCAGGAGTTCTGGGCTGCAGGGGGCTGTGCCGATTGGGTGTCCACACTAAGTTCAGCATCAATATGATGATCCCAAGGAAGCTTGGGGTCTCCAGGTTGCCTAAGGAGGGGTGAACCGGCCCAGGTCAGAAATGGAGCAGGTCAAAACTCCTGTGCTGATCAGTCGTGGGATTGCACCTGTGAATAGCCCCTGCAGCGTAGCCTGGGCAAGACAGTGAGACACGGTCTCTTTTTAGACACCCCCCACAGAGCCTGGAGGGGGGATGGGAGCACCCACACGCTGGGGATTCTGACTTGGGTGGAGGGATGCCCCCTGCCACACGGATCTTGAAAAGAGGAACAGCGGCACTCACACACCACAGAGCCTGGATGGGGGCAGGGGAACCACACACGGGAGCTAGTTCATGGGGTGGGGGGACACACCCATATGCTCCATTTCACCATTCTTAATGAGAAGAACGGGGGCATCCACATAACACGGATCCTTAATGGGCAGGGGGACACCCACACACTCCACTATTAACCAGCAGGGACAGGGGCACCAGACACCCCCCATAGCGTGGAGAACCCCCACATCCACCGGATCCCTCATGGGGGGTAAGACAGAGGGGATTATAATGGGGCCCAGCACACCCACGCACCAGGGATTGTTAAGGGTTGAAGGGACAGGGACACCCACACACACTGAGATCACGTCCTTGGAGGAACACAAACCCTCCACAGAAGGACCTGGTCTGTTCCATGATGGCAGCCCAGCCTGGGTGAGTCAAAGTCTCTTTTTATACAGGCACGGCCCAGAGATCCTGACTAGGGGAGAGAGACACCCACCCACCAGAGATCCTTAATGGTCTAGGGTGCACCCACACACCAGGGATTCTTATGGGTGGGAGGAATGGAGACAGCCAGTCACACTGAGATCACTTCCTCCAAGGAGCCTGGGCCAGACAGGGAGACACAGTCCCCCTTTACAGATCTGCCAGACAACCTTCCTCCCACCCCCTCCACACAATGTTCTTATCTGGAGGTGAAGCCAGGGAAACCACATGGAGGATTCTTATCTGGGGAACTGCGGGGACCCACTTACCACCAGAGATTCTTAAGGGCAGGAGGAACAGGGACTCCCACCTCTGCAGCATGGGGGTGGGTCGCCTGCTGGGATCATCGGGGCATATTTCACCTCGTCAGCTCCCTGCCATTGCCTTGGGGGCCCCTTGTTCGCTGCCTCTGGCACCCAGTTTAGCCTCCTTCCTGAGGGCTGAGACGCTTTGATCTATCTAAGGTCTGTGGGATCAGTGTGTGTCATGGTGTAATTCTGTGTTATTCGGGGGTCAGACTAGCTGAGCTAATGGCCCCTTCTGCCCTTAAACGCCATGAAAACATTTCCCTGGTTTTCCCTTGTGCCTGACAGACACCACGGTGAGGGGACCGATAGAAGATCCCGCACACAGCGCTCTGGCTCTTACGTTACTTGGGGACGTCAGCACTTTCCTAGCAAAGCTGCTGCTAAAGCGCTGGATTTGGGGAACGGTTCGGCTCCGGTTCAGAGATCTGCCTGCGGGGTGTGAACCTGCCACGAGGAGCGGGAAACGCAACCAGCAACGGGAGGCATTGGCTGAGCTCCAGGCTGCCCCCGTGTAGCCAAAGCTTAGAACTGAGCAGCGGAGTTTAAAGCTGGCGCTGGGAGCGACCTGAACACACGGGGCACGAAGGCTCCTGCTTGTAATGCTTGTTGGGTGGGCAGCTGAGCGTAGCTGATTGCTGGAGTTCAGGGCTGCACCCAGGGGTGCTGAGCAGGTGTCTGTGCT
The DNA here is from genome assembly GCF_016161935.1 of Mauremys reevesii. Classification (NCBI taxonomy): domain Eukaryota; kingdom Metazoa; phylum Chordata; order Testudines; family Geoemydidae; genus Mauremys; species Mauremys reevesii. The sequence goes on along the minus strand of NC_052634.1, from coordinate 27,220,203 downwards.
CAGGTTGGCCTCGCTATGATGGTTCCTGGGAAGTTTGGGGTCACCAGTCTCCCTAAAGAGAGAGGAGCCAGGTCAGCCCACGAAAGGAGGCCGGCAAAACTCTGGTACCAATATACAGTGGGACTGCCCCTGTGAAGAGCCACTGCAGCCCCGCCAGGGAGAGCCGGTCTCTCTTTATGCAGCCCCTACCTGTGCAGAAAGCCAACTTGCTTGTGAAAAAGACGCCTCTTTCAGCTCCCCTTCCAAACTTCCAAATGCCTCCAAATGGGAAAACACACACACTGAAACACCCAAACGGTCCTAACGCTGGGGCCAGGTGAAAAAGAAAAGCAAGGAAAAGATTTCTAAATGGCCACCCTGCCAGAGTCGTACAGCTCTGCAAGTGAAACCCGTGGGAGGGACATTACACAGAAAAGGGGAATGGAAAGCTGCCCAAATTGAGATGCTGTGGAAAGCTACAGCCCCATCGCTACTCCTACTCTGCACACTTCTTGCAACTGCTGATGAACAGCCAGGTGCTTTTCGCATCCAAGCCCACACCAGGGAAAGACCTTGAGAAGCTTCCCGTGGCTTGCCTGGTTCAGCTGGTCAGAGTGTGGCACTCGTGGAGGCAAGATGGTGCAGAGGAGCCCCTGGGTGGCTGTGGGCTTGGGGAGGGTGGCTTTTGATTTTTCGGCCTGACCGCTACGGGCAGCCAGGCCAAAAGTCAGATGGCCGGCTCTCCCGTCCACCAGGCTCATCAGGAGCCCTTAGTTGACCGGCTCGGAGAATGCGGGCGGCGTCCCCCACTACCTCTCGCATGCAAAGCGAGCGCTCTGCCGCTTGAGCTAATTCCCCGCAGCTGGCCTGACTCTCAGGCACTGGGCAAAAAAAGGCAAGGGCTCTGCGGCCTTAAGCAGAACACAGCCTGAAATGGGGGGGAGGGGGGCGTGCTACCCAGAGCTGGGGAAGGGGGTCCGAGTCCCAGCCACGGTCCTCGGCACAAACACCAACGCTCCCTCCCTGGAGTGTGTCTGGGCTGAGAGTTAGCCCCTGAAACAAGCACCAAGCTTCAGAAGACAACGCAGGGATAGATCACTTGACGATTGCCTGCTCTGGCCATTGCCTCTGAAGCGCCTGGCATCGGTTACTGTCAGAAGACGTGATAGTGGCCTAGATGGACCATCGGTCTCACCCAGGAGCGCCGTTCTTATCTTCACCACTTTCCTCTAACCCAAGCAAAGCCAGAAGCAGGCCCAGCTCAGCAACTCTAGCAGGCTCCCTGGCCCCTGGCCCAGCATACAGCAAAACGACCCTGCCTCTGCCAGGATAGACAGCCACCGACTCCCTCTTCCAGACCAACGCAGCCCTTCCCCGCTTTGGCTGTCTCCAAGCTGTCTGCGTGCTCTGCTCTGCTCCACGGCTGCCATGCTGCCTGAGATCAGGAGGCTGCGAGGTCTCACGGTCTCAGCTGAGCTGGTATCGCGTGCCACCCCGCCCATCTCCTCATTCTCTTCATGGACCCCTGGGATGTGAGTAATTCTGTATTTGAGTGGCTCTCCCTCCCAGCCAATGAGCTTGGCGTAGACTAGCAGGGAGGGAGGAGGAAAGGGATTGTGCTCCAGTGAGAGCTCAGAAAGAAAGGGGCAGGTCCCCCACTAGAGCCCAGCCCAGCAGAGCAGAGCAGGCTGGAGAATGTGTGTCTGGGTCTGACTACTTCTCCCATGCTCTTCCATTTGAGCTAACTTCCCAAGCTGTCGCCAGCCTCCCAGTCAGCGCAAGGGAGAAGGGCCGGGTGGAAGAGGTTTGTGCTCCGCAAGGGCTGGCCGTTTGGGAGGCCAAGCGGGGAGAGGGATGGAGGCCACTGGAGGAGCTGAGCCGGCTGACTGTCCATGGCTTCTAAAAGAAGGGCAAGAGAAGGTCCCGCGGTTGCCTTGCCACTGGAGGACGCGGGCATTGATCCCCGCTGCCTCTTGGAGTGCGGGGGAGTCCAACTCTGCACCCCTCTTCCTGGGACTCACAGTGATTTTCAGCCAGCCAGTAAAACAGAAGGTTTATTGGACACAGGAACACAGGCTACAGCAGAGCTTGTGGGCAGAGCCAGGACCTCTCAATCTGGCCTTTCTGGGGGGTTCAGGGTGCTTGGATCCCAGCCTAGGATTCTCTGAACTCCCCTCACCCAGCCCCAAATCGAAACTGACTCTCCCTCTCCAGTCGGCTCTCTCCTTTGTCTAGCTCCCCTGGCAGAAATGTTGACCTCCCCTCCCCCCTGCCTAGCTGAGGTTACAGGCTGGATACCGGTCCCTCACCTAATGTCCTCCCGGCTCCCCAACCCCACACAGACAGCCCCTACTCCAGCACATCTCTCCCCTTTCGAGACTGAACTGAGCAGGGTCACTCTGCCCAGTGACCCGGGAAGTTCAGGGCCCCTCTCGGGACAGCGCGTCTGCTATCAGGTTGGCACTTCCCTTCACGTGGACCACGTCCATGTCATAGTCCTGCAGGATCAGGCTCCACCTCAGGAGCTTGGCGTTGGCTCCTTTCAGCTGCTGCAGCCAGGTCAGGGGAGAGTGGTCGGTGTACACGGTGAAGTGGTGCCCAAAGAGATATGGCTCCAGTTTCTTAAGGGCCCACACCATGGCCAGGCATTCCTTCTCGATGGCCGCGTAGTTCTGCTCCCGGGGTAGCAACTTCTTGCTCAGGTACACGATGGGGTGTCTCTCCCCTTTTTCATCCTCCTACATCAACACCACCCCCAGCCCCGTGTCTGAGGCGTCAGTGAACACCATAAAGGGCTTGTCAAAGTCTGAATTTGCCAGAACTGGGCCTCTGAGCAGAGCCTCCTTCAGCGCCTGGAGAGCCTGCTGGCACTCCTCGGTCCAGACCACCTTGTCTGGCTTCCCCTTCTTGCACAGCTCAGTGATGGGGGCGGCTATGGCGCTAAAGTGGGGCACTAAACTTCGATAGTACCCCGCCATCCCAATAAAGGCCTGGACCTGCTTCTTGGTTTGGGGAGCAGGCTAGTCTCTGATCACCTCCACCTTGGCTGGTTCCGGCTTTAGGCAGCCGCTCCCCACCCGATGGCCCAGGTAAGATACTTCAGCCATCCCCACCTTGCACTTCTCAGCCTTTATGGTTAGCCCAGCCTCTCGGAGTTGGTTCAGCACTTGTTTAACCTGGGACACGTGGTCCTCCCAGGTCTGGCTGAAGACGCAGATGTCGTCAATATACGCCACAGCAAAACTCTCCATCCCCCTCAGTTGCTGATCCACCAGACACTGGAAGGTGGCCGGCGCTCCCTTGAGGCCGAAGGGCAGGGTCAAAAACTCGTAGAGCCCCAGAGAGGTGATAAAGGCCAATTTCAGCCTGGCATCTGCTTCCAGCGGCACTTGCCAGTAGCCCTTTGTAAGATCCATGGTGGTGAGATACCAAGCGCCTCCCAGCTTGTCTAGGAGCTCGTCAGGCCTGGGCATGGGGTTGGCATCAGATACAGTGATGGCATTGAGCTTTCGATAGTCCACACAGAACCGGATCGACCTATCCCTTTTGGGGACCAGGACCAGCGGCGAGGCCCAAGGGCTGGAAGATGGCTGGATCACCCCCAAAGCCAGCATTTCCCTGACCTCTCTTTCTAGGTCCTGGGCAGTTTTTCCTGTGACCCGAAAAGGGGAGCATCGTATGGGGGGGGTGACCCTTTCTCCACCCGGTGGACAATCAAATTAGTGCGCCCGGGCTGGTTGGAAAACAGCTGTCGGTACAGATGCAGCACCCCTCTGATCTCAGCCTGCTGGGCCAGGGTCAGCTGATCAGAGAGGGAATCGCCTCCAGGGGAACCAGCCTTTGTCCCCGGGAATAGATCAACTAAAGGGTCATCTCCCGGCTCCTCCCAAAGTCCACACACGGCCAACACCACATTCCCCCTGTCATAGTATGGCTTCATCATGGTACACCCGGCAGTGATGAGCCCGGTTAGACAGCTCCACCACATCGTTTACCTCATTTAGTTGCTTGATAACCTTGAAGGGCCCTTCCCAGGCAGCCTGGAGTTTGTTCTTTCTCATGGGGATGAGAACCATCACTTGACCCCCAGTGGCGAAGGCACGGGCCTGCACCGTGCGGTTGTACCAGACCTTCTGCTTCCTCTGGGCTCGGGCCAGATTCTCCCTGGCCAGGCCCATGAGCTCGGCAAGTCTTTCCCGGAAAGTCAGGACATACTCCACCACTGACTTGCCATCGGGCAGCCTTCCTCCCATTCGTCTCTCATCAGGTCCAGGGGCCCCCTTACCCGCCTCCCATATAACAGTTCAAAAGGCGAGAACCCGGTAGATTCCTGGGGTACCTCCCTGTATGCGAACAGCAGGTGAGGTAAGAACTTGTCCCAGTCCTGTGGGTGCTGGTTCCTAAATGTTTTTAGCATCATCTTTAGCGTCCCGTTGAACCTTTCCACCAGCCCATTGGTCTGGGGGTGATACGCTGAGGCCCAGTTGTGCCGGACCCCACATTTCTCCCACAGGGACTGGAGCAGGGTCGACATGAAGTTGGACCCCTGGTCCATTAAGACTTCCTTGGGGAACCCCACTCGGCTGAAAATGGTCAGCAGCGCATCTGCCATGGTGTCTGCTTCGATAGAGGACAAGGCCACCGCCTCGGGGTAGCGAGTGGTGAAATCTACCACCACCAGGATGTATTTCTTCCCTGACTGGGTCACCTCGCTGAGAGGTCCCATTATTTCCACCTTCTGGAAAGGTTCTTCTATGATGGGCAAAGGCCTCAAAGCTGCTTTCCCCTTGTCCTGGGCCTTCCCCACCCTCTGGCAGGGGTCACAGGATTGGCAGTACTGTCGGACATGGGTAAAGACCCCAGGCCAGTAAAAGTTCTGTAGCAGCCTCTGCCTGGTGCGCCGGATTCCCTGGTGCCCTGCGAGGGGGATGTCATGGGCCAGGTACAGGAGCTTGTGGCGAAACTTCTGGGGAACCACCAGCTGCCTCCTGATCCCCCATGACTCTACTTCCCCGGGGGGAGCCCATTCTCGGTACAGGAATCCCTTCTCCCACAGGAACCTCTCCTTGCAACCTCTCCTCATGGTCTGTACCGCACTGAGGTTAGCCCGGTCCCTGAGCTTCCGCAAGGAGGGATCCTTCTGCAACTCGGCCTGGAACTCGGCAGCTGGGACAGGGATGGGGACCTGCTCTCTCTCACCAGCTAGGTCTGAGGTAGCAGCCTCTCTGGGTCGTGTCCCTGGGCGTTCCCTCCCCACCAGGTTAGGGTCCGGCACCTCGGGCAGAGTACCTTCCCCGTTGTCAGGGCGCAGTGCCCTGCGCCGACTCTGACTACGGGTCATGACCAGGGCACCCCGGGCGTTGCTTGGCCAGTCCTCGAGGTCCCCCCCATTAACACCTCCGTGGGCAAATGTGGGTGTACCCCCACGTCCTTGGGGCCCTCCTTGGCCCCCCACTTCAGGTGCACCCTCACCACGGGCAACTTGAATGGGGTCCCGCTCACACCCCTCACGGTCAGGTAGGTGTCGGGCACCATCCGATCTGGGGACACCACCTCAGGCCGGGCCAGCGTCACCTCTGCGCCCGTGTCCCAGTACCCAGTGACCTTCCTCCCATCCACCTCCAGGGGAACAAGGCACTCTTTCCGGAGGGGCAGCCCCATGCCCACCCTGTAAACCAAAAACCTGGAGTCTGGAGCATCCAGCCCCCCAGAGGAGCAGACCTGGGGCCCTCCTCCCTCCTTCGCAGGTGGTACGCGGCCAGCCCCCCTTTCCTGGGAATGTTGCCCCTCATCTGATTGGGTCTCTACCCAGTCAACCCTCTGCGGGTTGGGTCTGCTCGATCTGTCCCTGAGCTTGGGGCACTGGGCCCGTATGTGGCCTTGTTGGCCACAGTGATAGCAGCCCATGTCTCGTGGGTCCCCTCGAGTGGGTCGGATGGACCTGACGCTGGATGTTCCCCTTTGGTGGGGGTTCTCCATAGGCCCCCGCTGGGAGGTCCCATGGTGACTTTCTCTCTGCGTTGAGGCAGGCCTGCTCCTTCGAAACTCCTCTCTGCCATCCCCTGTCCGACTGTCCATGTATTGGTCGGCCAGCCGGCCTGCGTGCTGCGGGTTCTCCGGCTTCTGGTCCATCAACCACAGCCGCAGGTCAGAGGGGCACTGCGCATACAGGTGCTCCAGTACAAATAAGTCAAGCAGGTCCTCTCTAGTTTGGGCCCCAGCTGTCCACTTGCGGGAGTATCCCTGCGCCCGGTTGACCAGTTGTAGGTATGTGACCTCCGCGCCTTATGTTGACTCCGAACCTCTTCCGGTACATCTCCGGGTCAGCCCAAACTCGCGGAGCAGGGCCTCTTTGAACAGGTTGTAGTCCCTGCCTCCGCCTTTCATTCGGCTGTACACCTCCATGGCGGTGGAGTCCAGTAAGGGGGTGAGAAACTGGATCCTGTCCGCAGGGTCCACCAGGTGCAGCTCGCAGGCATTCTCAAAGGCCGTCAGGAAGGTGTCTATGTCCTCCCGCTCCTTACGCCGGGCCAGGAAGCTCTTATCAAAGCTCTTTGTAGGCTTGGGTCCCCCCTCACTCACCGTAGCCGGGGCCTTACTGTTGTTCAGCTGGGCCAGGTCCAGCTCATGTTTACGTTGCTTCTCCTTCTCCCTCTCCTCGTGTTCGCGTTGCTTCTCCTTCTCCCTCTCTTCGTGTTTACGCTGGTTCTCCTTCTCCTCCAGCTCACGCTGGCTTTGTCTCTCCTCATGTTCCCTCTGTTCCTTACGCTCCTCCAGCTCTCTCAGTTTTATCTCTCTCTCCAAGTCCAGCCGCCTGTGCTCCACGGAGGCCGAGCATCGCCAGGACGATCCCCTGCTGGGGGGTGAGCTTCGTCGGGCCGACCCCCTGCTGGCCAGGGGGGTCACGGTGCCCTCAGTAGCTGGGCTCCTCCTCCTCCTCCCCCTAGGCCTAGGGGTGGGAGGTCTCGGGAAGCCCTCAGCGGCCCGCTGACCACTCCCAGTGGGGACACACACTGGTGCCTGCGCTGCATCTGCCCGGCTGCTTCCCTCAGAGACAGGGATTGGTTCATTCACACGATCTGCGTCCTCCAGCTGGGCAATCAGCTGGGCCTTGGTGAGCTTCCCACAGTGCAGCCCTCTCCGCTGGCACAGCCCCACCAGGTCGCACTTGCGCTGCTGGGCATACATCTTCCTGCTGGCCGCTCGCAGGCCGGGGTGCTCGCCGCTCCCCAAGGGTTCCAGGGGGACCCCTAGTGTGCCAGTCCTTGAGGTCACCACCTCTCTGCCAGGGTCGAGCTGCAGACTCCTCCGCCCCTGGGATCGCTTGCTGTGATCCCCCGGGGGACCCTGTTACTGCAAAGTCCTTCTCTCTGGTCACACTCTCCCGGGGGTTAATCACCCCTTCGTTTTACTGCGCCCCAGTCACTTACTGCAGGAAGCGCTGTCCACGGGGTGCAGTCGATTCCACCACTGCAACCAGTTGTCACGGAGTCTGGGGGAGTCCGGCCCTGCACCCTCTTCCTGGGACCCACAGTGACTCTCAGCCAGCCAGTAACACAGAAGGTTTATTGGACAACAGGAACACCGGATACAGCAGAGCTCGTGTTCAGAGCCAGGACCCCTCACTCTGGCCTCTTTGGGGGTTCAGGGTGTCTGGATTCCAGCACAGGTTCCCCTGCAAACCCACCACCCCGGTCCCAAAACCAAAGACTGACCCCACCCTCTCCACTCAGCTACTTTTCTTTGTCCAGCTCCTAGGCCGAGGTGTCACCTCCCTCCCCAGGCCTAGCTCATGTTACAGTCTGCAGACCTGCGTCTCACCTAAAATCCTCCCTGCTCTCCCATCCTCCCTGCCTCCCATCCCCCACATAGAGAGTCCCTACTCCACCACAGTGGGTTTCCGGTACAGGGTTGTGTTTATGTGACCATCTCTTATCAGCACAGTACTGTCAAGGAACTGAACCACTTGAGTGAATTGATGTAGGCCGAGGTAGATGGAGGGATGGAAATTGTTAAAATTATGGTGGAATTCCTCAAGGGCTTCTTTTCCATGAGTCCAGATGATGAAGATGTCTTCAGTGTAGTGCAAGTACAGTAGGGGCATTAGGAGATGAGAGCTAAGGAAGCGTTATTTTAAGTCAGCCATAAAAATGTTGGCATACTGTGGGGCCATGTGGGTACCCATAGCAGTGCCGCTGACTTGAAGATATATATTGTCCTCAAATGTGAAATAGTTGTGGGTGAGGACAAAGTCGCGAAGTTCAGCCACCAGGTTTGGCATGTAACTAGTTCACAAAACTGCAGGGGGTGTTGGGAAATCACTGCTCATGCCCTGGCCAGCCTATTTCCTTTGCCGCTCTGAAACGTGCCCCCACGTGCAGGCCCTGAAGCTGGGCCCAGGGGCGGAAGGCCAGGGAGAGGCTTTGGCTTGGGCCAGCGTGTCCTTGCGAGGTAATTGTCTCTCTGGAGGTGAAAGTCATCAGTTCGGGGTGCGAAGGGAAGTGGCCGTCGAAGGTGAATGCAAGGCATGTGGCGGGCAGGCCAGGGATTTCTTTGGTCCCCCCTTGAAAAGGGGTCACCCTCCCTGTCACGGAATCAAACCCCAAGTGACAGGTGGGGATACTCACCACTATACTAACGAGGAAAGGGGCTTGGGGAAGGGCCTCAGCTCCCACAGACCAGCTACGGTCAGCGACACCTACACCGTCGCATGGGCCCCAGCAGGCAACAGCACCCTGGCCCTCTTCTGCTTCCCAAAGGCTTTGGCCGCAGCAACAGCCCTGGGAAAAGCCCTGGCCCTCCTCACCTGCCCATGCCCAGCACGACGCCTTTTCGGGCCTACACAGCTCCTCACACAACACCCGCCTGGGACCTTGCCCTCCCCTACCAGCTCAGCAGCACCTTTTTTCCTCTCAAAACCTCCTCTTGCCACCCTCCCCCTTCCACACTTCAGACTCACCTCATCACAAACTCACCCACGACCCCTTTGGCTTCTCAAGCGCCTCTGGAGGGACGCAGCTTCCCAGGCACGGAGATCCTTCCCTTCAACACGCACTGGACGGACATTCGAAACACAGCCCTTTCCAGGAGGGAATGCGCTGCTTTTGGACCCTGGCGCCCAGCAAGAAGGCCTGGGACTCTTTTTCTGATGGATGGACCCCACTGACTTGCCTTTACCAAGCAGAAACTAAAGACCGGCTGATGGCTCTCTTTGCAAACGGACGCCATCAGACTGAGCCACGAGGCGTGCTGCAGGATAGCCCCTCCCCACCAAAAAGCAATGCCGTGACCCGGATTAGAACTGAGGTTGCTGCGGCCACAGCGCAGAGTACTAACCACTATATGATCACGGCCAGGCGCTGGGGGTGCAGGCAGCAGCCCACCACAAAATGCTCAGCTCTGCGCTCTCGGGGCGGCCACCTACCTCGCCGGCGGCCACAGGTATTTCTCAAGTCTCCCCATTACAGTCACAGGTAAAATGCTGAGCAAAGGAAAAAATAGAGGAAGCCAATCCCATGCCTGTCCCTTTTTCTGTCTTCCTCCACCCCTGGACCAAGTCCCTCCCTGTTGGTCTGGGCCAATGTCCTCATGCCCCTGGCCAGCCTATTTCCCTTTGCCGCTCTGAAACGTGCCCCCACATGCAGGCCCCAAAGCTGGGCCCGGGGGCGGAAGGCCAGGGAGAGGCTTTGGCTAGGGCCAGCGTGTCCTTGCGAGGTAATTGTCTCTCTGGAGGTGAAAGTCATCAGTTTGGGGTGCGAAGGGAAGTGACCATAGAAGGAGAATGCAAGGCATGGGGTGGGCAGGCCAGGGATTTCTTTGTTCCCCCTTGAAAAGGGAATCACCCTCCCATTGGGGAATCGAACCCCAGTCTCCTACGTGACAGGCAGGGATACTCACCACTATACTAACGAGGAAAGGGGCAAAGAGAGGGGCCCCAGCTCCCACAGACCAGCTACGGTCAGCGTACACCTACACCGTCGCATGGGCCCCAGCAGGCAACAGCACCCCTGGCCCTCTTCTGCTTCCCAAAGGCTTTGGCCGCAGCAACAGCCCTGGGAAAAGCCCTGGCCCTCCTCACCTGCCCTTGCCCAGCAGGACGCCTTTCGGGCCACAGCTCCTCACACAACACCCGCCTGGGACCTTGCCCTCCCCTACCAGCTCAGCAGCACCTTTTTTCCTCTCAAAACCTCTGTTTGAGGTACGAACAGTGGGACTGTTCGTACTGGGGGCTGGGAATGCTGGATGCAGGCCTCTAAGTATCTAGCAAAGGAGGAGGCCGGTGCAACCGAATGCCTGACACTCTGTCTCCTAGCAACTGATGGCCCAAGCAACTCCCCTGCAAAGGTGCATCTAAAGGTGTTGGAGACAAAGGGGTCAGGTGACCTCCTGGCCCAGGAAAGAAGCTGGGCAGAGAGGAGGGGCCGGAGGGGGTTGGGCAGAATGGGGCTGGCTAGGGAAAAGAGGGGAGGCAGAGAGAGAGGGCTCTGATCCCCAAGGGGGGCTGTGGGGCTCCGGGGCCCCAAGATGGACCTAACAGGGGGGATCCTGTTATCTGTGCCTGCAAGACCTGTGTTGGACTGTGTTCCTGTCGTCTAAATAAACCTTCTGCTTTACTGTCTGGCTGAGAGTCCTTGTGAATCGGCAGGGAGCCCGGGGGTGCAGGGCCTGACTCCCCTACACTCCGTGACAACTGGTGGCAGCGGTGGGATCTACTGCACCCCGTGGACGGCGCTTCCTGCAGTAAGTGACTGGGGAGCAGTAAAACGAAGGGGCGATTAACCCCTGGGAGAGTGTGACCAGAGAGCAGGACTTTGCAGTAACAGGGTCACCCGGGGGATCACAGTGAGCAGTCCCAGAGGCGGAGGAGTCTGCAGCTCGACCCTGGCAGAGAGGGGGTGACCTCAAGGACTGGCACACTAACGGTCCCCCTGGAACCCGTGGGGAGCGGCGAGTACCCCGGCCTGCGAGTGGCCAGCAAGAAGATGTATGCCAAGTGGCACAAGTGCGACTTGGTGGAGATTTGCAAGCACAGGGGGCTGCGCAGTGGGAAACTCACCAAGGACCAGCTGATTGCCCAGCTGGAGGAGGAAGATCACAGGAATGAACCGATCCCTGTCTCTGAGGGAAGCAGCCAGGCAGATGCAGCACAGGTACCAGTGTCTGGCCCGGCTGGGCGTGGTCAGCCGGCTGCTGAGGGCGTCCTGAGACCCCCCATTCCTATGCCTAGGGGGAGGGGGAGGAGGAGCCCAGCGAGCACCAAGGGCGCCGTGACCCCCCCGGCCAGCAGGGGATCCTCCCGGTGAAGCTCACCCCCCAGCAGGGGATCGTCCCGGCGACGCTCATCCGTGGAGCGCCAGCGGCTGGAATGGGAGAGAGAGATAAAACTGAGAGAGCTGGAGGATCGTAAGGAACAGAGGGAGCATGACCGGAAGGAGAAGGAGAGACAGAGGGAACATGAGGTGCGACAGAGGGAGCAGGAACTGGAGGAGAAAAAGCGACAGCGTCAACATGAGCTGGACCTGGCGAGGCTGGGGGGCAGCAGGCCCCGGGCGGTGGTGAGTGAAGGGGGGGCCAGGACTGCGCGGAGCTTGGATAAGTCCATTCTGGCCCCGCGCAAGGAGGGGGAGGACATGGGTGACTTTCTAGATGCCTTTGAGACGGCCTGCGAGCTGCACCAGGTGGATCCTGCGGACAGGCTCCGGGTTCTCACCCCCTTACTGGACCCCAAGGCCGTGGCATTGTACCGCCAGCTGGGAGAGGAGGAGAAAGGGAACTACGAACCATTCAAGCAGGCCCTGCTGCGCGAGTTTGGGCTGACTCCTGAGATGTACCAGGAGAGGTTCCGGAGTCAGGATAAAACCCTGAGGTCTCCTATCTGCAACTGGCTGTCCGCATGGAGGGTACGCCAGCAAGTGGGCAGATGGGGCCCAGACGAAGGGACCTGGTTAAACTGCTGGTACTGGAGCAGCTGTATGAGCGGTGCCCATCCGACCTGAGGCTGTGGTTAAGGGACCAAAAGCCAGAGAACCCGCGACAGGCAGGGCAGCTGGCCGATGACTATGTGAAGAGCCGGTTGGGGGGTGGCAGGGAGGAGCCCCAAAGGAACAGGCCCATCGCGACGCAGAGAGAGAGTCATCCTGAGACCACCCAAAAGGGGAATTGGGAGAACCCCTCCCAAAGGGAACGGCCAGCACCAGGGACAACCGACCGGTTCGAGGGGACCAACGGGACATGAGCTGCTATCACTGTGGCCAGAGGGGCCACCTGCGGTCCCAGTGCCCCAGACCCATGGACAAACTGAGCAGACCAACCCCCCACCGGGTTAACTTGGTAGAGACCCAGTCAGATGAGGGGCAGCATTCGCAGGAAAGGGAGGCTGGCCGCGTACCACCTGCGAAGGAGGGAGGGGGGCCCCAGGCCGACCCCTCCGAGGGGCTGGATGCTCCCCGCCCTGAGTTTTGGGTTTACAGGGTGGGCACAGGGCTGCCCCTCTGGAGCGAGTGCCTTGTTCCCCTGGAGGTAGATGGGAGGAAGGTCACTGGGTACTGGGACACGGGCGCAGAGGTGACGCTGGCCCGGCCCGAGGTGGTGGCCCCAGATCGGATGGTGCCCGACACCTACCTGACCCTGATGGGTGTGATCGGGACCCCATTCAAGGTGCCCGTGGTGAGGGTACACCTGAAATGGGGGGCCAAGGAGGGCCCCAAGGATGTGGGGGTGCACCCACATTTGCCCACAGAGGTGTTAATGGGGGGGGACCTCGAGGACTGGCCAAGCAACGCCCGGGGTTCCCTGGTCGTGACCCGTAGTCAGAGTCGGCGCAGGGCACTGCGCCCTGACAACGGGGATGGTACTCTGCCCGAGGCGCAGGATCCTAACCTGGCGGGGAGGGAACCCCAGGACAGGGCTCAGAGAGGCTGTGGCCTCAGACCCAGCCGGTGAGAGAGAGCAGATCCCCGTCCTGCCCCAGCGGCTGAGTTCCAGGCGCGATGCGGGAAGACCTCCTTGCGGAGGATAGGGACCTGGCCAACCTCGGGGGACAGACCATGGGACGCGGGGGCCGGCACAGGTTCCTGTGGGAGACGGGGCTCCTGTCCCGAGAAGGGGCTCCCCCAGGGGAAATGGAGTCAGGGGGGATCAGGAGGCAGCTGGGGGTACCCCAGGAGTATCGCCACCAGCTGCTGTGCCAGGCCCATGACATTCCCCCCTCTGGGCACCAGGGAGCCTGGCGTACCCAGCAGCGGCTGCTGCAGACCTATTCCTGGCCTGGGGTCTTTGCCCATGTCTGGCAGCACTGCTGCTCCTGTGACTTCTGCCAGAGGGGGAGGAAGGCCCGGGACAGGGGGAAGATGGCTGTAAGGCCCTCGCCCCGCCCTGAGGAGCCTGTCCGGAGGGGGGCCAGGGTCAAAAGGGGGGCTCTGAACCGAGAGAGCCCGAATCACAGCCCCCCAGACTGGAACGTGGGGAGAAGGCCCCAGCCCAGCAGGCACCCCAGGGGTATTGGGGTGGGGAAAGGGCCCGGGCGGCATAAGGCTTCCCCCCTGCAACCTGCAAGTGCCCTCGAGTCCCCCCGACCTACAGGGGGGCAGGAAACTGGAATGACCTGGGGTAACTCTCCCCCCAGATCGGGGGGACCCTGGGGCAGCCATGGGAATGTAGGTGGGTTCGAACTTCCCCAGGTCACTGGCTGGAGTGACCCCGCTCAGTTCGGTCTCAAAGGGGGGAGAGGTGTGACGAAGTGGGACTGGTCGCACTGGGGGCTGGGAATGCTGGGGGCAGGCCTCTAAGTATCTTGCAAAGCAGAAGGCCGAATGCCTGACACTCTGTCTCCTAGCAACTGATGGCCCGAGCACCTCCCCTGCAAAGGTGCATCTAAAGGTGTTGGAGACAAAGGGGTCAGGTGACCCCCTGGCCCGGGAGAGAAGCTGAGCAGAGAGGAGGGGCCGGAGGGGATTGGGGCAGACTGGAGCTGGCTAGGGAAAAGAGGGGAGGCAGAGAGAGAGGGCTCTGATCCCCAAGGGGGGCTGTGGGGCTCCAGGTCCCCAAGATGGACCTAACAGGGGGGATCCTGTTATCTGTGCCTGCAAGACCTGTGTTTGACTGTGTTCCTGTCGTCTAAATAAACCTTCTGCTTTACTGTCTGGCTGAGAGTCCTTGTGAATTGGCAGGGAGCCCGGGGGTGCAGGGCCTGACTCCCCTACATTCCGTGACAGACACCCTCCCCCTTCCACACTTCACACTCACCTCATCACAAACTCACCCACGGCCCCTTTGGCTTCTCAAGCGCCTCTGGAGGGACGCAGCTTCCCAGGCACGCAGATCCTTCCCTTCAACGCGCACTGGACAGACATTCGAAACACAGCCCTTTCCAGGAGGAATGCGCTGCTTTTGGACCCTGGTGCCCAGCAAGAAGTCCTGGGACTCTTTTTCTGATGGATGAACCCCACTGACTTGCCTTTACCAAGCAGAAACTAAAGACCGGCTGATGGCTCTCTTTGCAAACGGACGCCATCAGACTGAGCCACGAGGCGTGCTGCAGGGTAGCCCCTCCCCACCAAAAATTAATGCCGTCACCTGGATTTGAACCGAGGTTGCTGCAGCCACGGCGCAGAGTACTAACCACTATATGATCACGGCCAGGCGCTGTGGGCACACGCAGCAGCCCAGCAAAAATTGCTCAGCTCTGCGCTCTCGGGGCGGCCACCTACCTTGCCGGCGGCCACAGGTATTTCTCAAGTCTCCCCATTACAGTCACAGGTAAATGCTGAGCAAAGGAAAAAATAGAGGAAGCCAATCCCACGCCTGTCCCTTTTTCTGTCTTCCTCCATCCCTGGACCAAGTCCCTCCCCGTTTGTCTGGGCCATTGTCCTCATGCCCCTGGCCAGCCTATTTCCCTTTGCCGCTCTGAAACGTGCCCCCACGTGCAGGCCCCAAAGCTGGGCCCGGGGGCGGAAGGCCAGGGAGAGGCTTTGGCTAGGGCCAGCGTGTCCTTGCGAGGTAATTGTCTCTCTGGAGGTGAAAGTCATCAGTTTGGGGTGCGAAGGGAAGTGGCCATAGAAGGAGAATGCAAGGCATGGGGTGGGCAGGCCAGGGATTTCTTTGTTCCCCCCTTGAAAAGGGGTCACCCTCCCCATTGGGGAATCGAACCCCAGTCTCCCGCGTGACAGGGGGGATACTCACCACTATACTAACGAGGAAAGGGGCAAAGGGAAGGGCCCCAGCTCCCACAGACCAGCTACGGTCAGCGTACACCTACACCGTTGCATGGGCCCCAGCAGGCAACAGCACCCCTGGCCCTCTTCTGCTTCCCAAAGGCTTTGGCCGCAGCAACAGCCCTGGGAAAAGCCCTGGCCCAGCCGGACGCCTTCGGGCCTACAGCTCCTCACACAACACCCGCCTGGGACCTTGCCCTCACCTACCAGCTCAGCAGCACCTTTTTTCCTCTCAAAACCTCCTCTTCACACCCTCCCCCTTCCACACTTCAGACTCACCTCATCACAAACTCACCCACGGCCCCTTTGGCTTCTCAACCGCCTCTGGAGGACGCAGCTTCCCAGGCACGCAGATCCTTCCCTTCAACGTGCACTGGACGGACATTCGATACACAGCCCTTTCCAGGAGGGAATGCGCTGCTTTTGGACCCTGGTGCCCAGCAAGATGTCCTGGGACTCTTTTTCTGACGGATGGACCCCACTGACTTGCCTTTACCAAGCAGAAACTAAGGACCGGCTGACATAGGCGGCAGGTTTGTATAATTTTTGGTGGGGCCCAAAATGGTGGTGCCCCCCTGCTCCCGCCCTGTAAGTTGATATAAAATGAAGCTACAACGCGTCAGTGCCACAAGATTACAAGGGTCAATTAAAAGTGGAAAGTCAGATGCAGCACTTGCCTACTTCAATATACAGTATTATATTTTGTTGCACCTGTTGTGATGAAGTGGAATGTTCTTAATATTTTCTCTGAATACTGTGTGGGTGCCTCAGTTTCCCCTGCAAGATGCCAACTGAAGGTGTTGCGAAGAAAGAGATCAGGTGGCCTCCCTGTCTGGAAGAGACACAGAGGCCAGAGGAGGGAGTGTCAGTTTGGAGCTGGCTGGGAAATGGGGAGAGACCCAGAACTTGGTTCTGGGCTCCCCACCCCCCAAGATGGACCTGACAGAGGGGTTCTGTTTTCTGTACCAACAAGCTCTGTTTAAACTGTGTTCCCGTCATCTAATAAACCTTCTGTTTTACTGTCTGGCTGAGATTCACATCTGACTGCGGAGTTGGGGTGCAGGGACCTCTGGTTGCCCCAGGACCAGCCTGGGCAGACTCGCTGTGAAAAGTGCATGATGTGGAAGGGCATGCTGAATGCTCCGAGGTCAGACCCAGGAAGGTGTAAGCTTCTTGCCCTGGAGACAGTCTGCTCCGAGAGAGGAGGCTCCCCCAGAGTCCTGACTAGCTTTGTATGGAGTTGTTCCAAAGCATCCCAGCATCCCCTTCCACACCATGCGCTTCCCGGAAGTCCGCACAGGCACTGACACTCCTCCTCTGGCCTTTGTCTCTTTCCAGGCATTAGGAGGCCACCTGATCTCTTTGTTCTCCAACACCTTCAGTTGGCACCTTGCAGGAGCGTGGCCCAGGCCATCAGTTGCCCGGAGAGAGGGTTGCGCCATTCTCTGTGCAGATGGCATCACACTGGCCCTCTAGGGCTCTACAACAATCACACCCCTTATCCCACCAACTAGATCCTTGAGAAATGCATAGGGGAAACTGAGGCACCCACGCAGTATTCAGAGAAAACATTAAGAATATTCTCACTTCGTAACACCTGTATACGACTAGTTATACACTTTAAAGGGTGTAAAATAATCAAGTATTGTGCTAAACACAATGATACTCCAAACTGACCACCAAATTTAAATTGAGTGTTTTTCCCCTCAAGTGAGGGCTCTGGGGTGGGGCTGGGGATGAGGGGTTGACAGTGCAGGAGGGTGCTCAGGGTTGGGGTGCTGGGGGTGCAGGCTCTGGGGTGGGGCAGGGCTGGAGATAAGGAACTTGGGGTGCAGACAGGCTACCCCAGGGCTAGGGCCAGAGAGGACCCCAGGCAGCACACTCCACTCTGCACCACGGTCACTGCACATGCTTCACAATCATCATCACTGTCAAGTATCAGAGAGGTAGCCGTGTTAGTCTGGTTCTGTAGAAGCAGCAAAGAATCCTGTGGCACCTTATAGACTAACAGATGTTTTGCAGCATGAGCTTTCGTGGGTGAATACCCACTTCTTCGGATGTGTATCAGTATTAAATTGTTTGTTTAAAACTTATACTCTGTGTGTGTGTGTGTGTGTGTGTGTGTGTATATACACACAAACAATCTTTTGTCTGGTGAAAAATATTTCCCTGGAACCTAACCCCCTCATTTACATTAATTCTTATGGGGAAATTGGATTCGCTTAACATTGTTTCACTTAAAGTCACATTTTTCAGGAACGTAACTACAAGGTTAAGTGAGGAGTTACTGTATAGACTGCTAGTTGGAAAAGCGAGAGGGGAGAGCACAGACTGAGTGGTTAGACTTTGTATACTGAATAAAAGAAGGAGTTTTTTCAGTGTACCAGAAATCTAGTTATGAGGAAGGTTAGATATAATAGCTTTATTTAGAAACTTGCATAACGCTTAGGTGCAGATAGTCTGGTTTTCTTTTTGCTGGGATGGGTTTTGAGTAAATCATTAGTCTGCTTGGTTTCTTTCATAATCTGAAGTGGATTGAGCCTCTAAATCCTTCTACTCCTCCCCTCTCCCCCAAATGTGAAGGGAACAACCTCAACCTTTTGTCTTATTCTGCTTTGTAGGAGAAAGATGCTCTATTTAAATAGTCATGATCCATTTAGGTTAATTCTTATGCTGAATGGCGGGTAGGAGAGGGTATAAATCATTGGAGACTCTTGCCCCACTCCCTGTGTGGCCTGTGTTTTTCTTTGTTTTAAAATGAGACTGTCTAGTTTTTATGTAAATATATTTGGGGGGTTTCACTCATATTTATATTGCTATGAATTTCATGTGCTCTTGTCTCACAGCAGACAGGGGGGAAAAGCCTGTGGCAATGGACTTTGCAAAATTATAGACTAGTGATTCTCAACCTGTGGCTCAATCAACAGCTGCGGCCGATGTGGCATCCTCAGGGCCATACAGGTAGTATATAGTGTGTGGATTCTGCTCACATAACACAGAGAAAGTTGCCTATGCAGCTCACAATAGTAAATAGGGTCAGACCAGAAGATATCTTCTTTCCAAGTGGGAATTGTGCAGGGACGAACAACAGACCTAGTGCAGCTGTGTTGCCACTGTCTGCTAGCACTGAACTGGTTCAGAATGCCTTGGTTCAAGTGGCACCAGTTCTAAAAGTAAGGGTGATTTAGTGCTGTGGTTCTCAAACAGGGGTATCCAATGGTCTTCCAGGGGGTACATCAACTCATCTAGATATTTGCCTAGTTTTACAACAGGCTACATAGAAAGCACTAGCAAATTTGTAACAAATTAAAATTCATACATTGATTTGTTTATACTGTTCTCTATACTATACACTGAAATGTAAGTACAATTCAAGTGATTTATTTTTATAAATATTGCATCTGATTTTGTAAGCAAGTAGTTTTTAAGTGAGGTAAAACTTGGGGGTATGCAAGAGAAATCAGACTCCTGAAAGGGGTACAGGTGTCTCTAAAGGTTGAGACCCACTGATTTAGTGCAGGTACCACTGGTAATATAGAACCCTGCAAAACTTTTAGTGCAGATGAATTTGAGAGCAAGCTGGAGAGAAACAGCTACGGAGCATGCTAGAAAGGGCTGACCTGTCCGCATTGTCTGTGCCTGACAAGCTGTCATGTGGTACGGAAGAGCCTGTGAGAGGTATGGCAAAGCAAGAGGGTTTGATTAGTTGCTAGGAGCTCCACATGCTAATCAGGAGGTGTGTTTCTGTAAATAGCGACATAAACATCTTCTAATGGCCAGTCTTCTAAAGCTGTCTCAATTGTGCTTTAATGAAATGGGAACCTGGTTTTAGATTTTGTTCTTTAATTCGCTGGGGGTGAAACCCTTGTATGAAAACATTCACCATGGGAAGAAAGCTTGCACATTAGCCTGGGTGTGTAGCCGAGCACAGCTTTATTAAGACTATACTTTCAGGGGTCCTTTCTATAGTTTGTAACTAGAGAATTGTGGTTGAAAGTGTCTGACCTTGCTAACCACGATGAGGAGTTAAAGTGTTCTCTTCTGAGCATGAAGTGTGTGGACAGTGTTGCTTTAGTGCATCTGCTGTCTGCTATTGATGACTGTTCTTGCTTTCCTTTTAGGAAGTTGAGAAGAAGAGAACACAGACTGAGTGGTTAGTCCTTATAAAACAAATTTAAAAATAAATGTTTTGGTTTTCTTTTTTGTTATCTGAGCTTGTTTAAAGCTGTTGTTTAGTGGCAAGTCTTAATTTCTTTTAGTAGAATTTGGAAGAAAAGTAAAGGTAGTGTGAAAACTGGTGTTTTAAAGGTTTCTAATTCAGTTCTTACTGAAAGTTTTTTAAATTTTCTTTATGCTGCTCTCTCTCTTTTTTTCTTGTAATCTATTTCAGAATTTAGGTAGGGTTCTGTGTCTGCATGTTCTTTTCCTTTTGCACTTGCTTCTCTCTTCTTCCCTTTTTTTGGGAAGCCCCTATTTTTACTTCTCCTGCTCTGGCAGGGGGTACGCAGTTTGCTCTTGGCCCCAAGCCCATCAGACAATCCACACAGGATCTGAGAGTTGCTGTCTCTTGGCCGTATAGTGGGTAGAGGGTTCTAAAGCTGTGTCAGGGTATGTCTACACGATGGGATTATTCCGATTTTACAGAAACCGGTTTTTGGAAACAGTCAAGTGAATGCGGCCACACTAAGCACATTAATTTGGCGGTGTGCGCCCATGTACTGAGGCTAGTATCGATTTCCAGAGCGTTGCACTGTGGGTAGCTATCCCATAGCTATCCCATAATTCCTGCAGTCTCCCCCACCCATTGGAATTCTGGGTTGAGATACCAGTGCATGATGGGGCAAAAACAGTGTCGTGGGTGATTCTGAGTAAATGTCGTCACTCAATCCTCCCTCCATGAAATCAACGGCAGATAATCATTTCGCGCCCTTTTCCCTGGATTGCCTGGGCAGACGCCATAGCATGGCAACCATGGAGCCCGTTCAGCCTTTTTTTCACCGTCACTGTATGCCTACTGGATGGTGCTGACAGACACGGTACTGCAGTGCTACACAGCAGCATCCTTACCTTTGCAAGTTAGCAAAGATGGTTGTTAGCCATACTGTACTGTCTGCTGCTTTGCTAATTGACAATGACAGTTATAAGTTATACTGTACTATCAGCTGCTGTCATGGGTGCTCTTGGCCAGCCTCAGTGAGATCAGCTGGGGGTGCATGGACAAAAATGGGAGTGACTCCCCAGGTCATTCCCTTCTTTAAGTTTTGTCTAATGGAAAGTCAGTCCTGTCTAGACTATCAGGCAAGCCAATTAAAGACCCAGACAGGCAAATGGTGGCTCCAGGTCAGAGCCCCAGACATCCAGCAGAAATGATGAGCTGCATGCCATTCTAGGGGGTGCCCCTGCAACAACCCCACCCATTGCTTCCCTCCTCCCCCATCTCTCCTGGGCTACTGTGGCAGTTATCCCCCCATTTGTGTGATGAAGTAATAAAGAGTACATGAATTTGAAACAACACTGACTTTATTGCCTCTGCAAGTAGAATTCAAAGGCAGGAAGGGGAGGGCAGCCTCCACCTGCTATGATATTCCAGGCAGGACTGAATCTCCATTAGACAAAGCTTAAAGAAGAGAATGACCTGGGAGTCATTCCCATTTTTGCTCAGGCACCCTGGCCGACCTCACTAAGGCCAACCAGGAGCACTCACGGGACGCACGATGACAGATATCAGTCCTCACATACCATCTGCCCTCAGGAAGGGAAAGAAAGGGATGCTGCTGTGAAGCGCTGCTGCACCGTGTCTGCCAGCAGCATCCAGTAGACATACGGTGACATTGAAGAAAGGCGAGAAACAATTTTTTGCCGTCTGCTTTTTTGGGGGGGGGGGGCCGACATAGACCCTGAACCACCCGTGACAATATTTTTGACCCTTCAGGCTTTGGGAACTCACCCAAGAATTTTCTTGGCTAGCTTCACCTCTGCACCAACTTGCACTTTTCCTATGTGAGCCTGGCTAGCTCAGTTGGTAGAAACAGCAAAGAGTCTTGTGGCACCTTATAGACTAACAGACGTTTTGATATAAACTCGTAGTGTTGACCGGGCCAGAGAGAGCAGCAGGTTTCCCCTATTGTTTCTTGCTCGTGTTTTCTTGACTAGTTTCTCCTCTGCACCAAGTTGCTCCTGTGCTTCATGAGCCTGACTAGCTTAGTTGGTAAAGTATCAGACTTTTAATCTGGGGATCCACAGTTCAAATCCATGGTCAGGTGATAAACTACTCATGAAGATCTTAAACTGTCTTTCTCATGTCCTCTTTGATGTTACTTTTTCTCTGCAGGATTTTGCCTTTCCTCAGAAGGGCCTTTTTCTGTGTGGGTTTGAAGGGGCAACTTCCTGACAGCCCCTCTGTCCTTGCAGCCTGGAGGAATAAAGGCCTCTGGGCATAGAGCATGTTCCTCCCCTGCACACACACACACACAGAATATCCCTAAGCGATTAGAATCACCTGCTGCCTTCCCCTGTCCTGCTGGATCCGGAAATGAAGATGCTCTTCAGCCTAAACCCATGTCCCCTCTTTTCCCAGTGCCCCTCAGTCCCTCCTATGCTCACTGCTCCTCACTCCCAACCAGAGCCTGCTCCTCTTCACCCTTTTCCTCTGTCCCAACCCACAGCCCCCTCCTATTCCCAGTGCCCCTCAATCCCAACCCACAGGCCCCTCCTATTCCCAGTGCCCCTCAATCCCAACCCACAGGCCCCTCCTATTCCCAGTGCCCTCAATCCCAACCCACAGGCCCCCTGTTCCCCGTGCCCCTCTGTCCCAACCCACAGGCCCCTCCTATTCCCAGTGCCCCTCAATCCCAACCCACAGGCCCCTCCTATTCCCTGTGCCCCTCAATCCCAACCCACAGCTCCCTCCTTCCCTCCAGCAGCAGGTGCTTCAGACCCCCTCAGGAAGATTTTCTTGCAAGGTTTCGTGTAGGAGTCTGCATGTGGATTTACAGTATGTTGGAAATAGGTTGGGTTGCTTGCCGAAATGATCACTGGTGGCTGGTGTTGGATTCCCAGTCTCCATGTTACAGGGGCAGGAGAAATAAAGGGTTGTTATCCTTGTTGTGTGAAGCGAGGGCAGCACAACTGTGCTTGGCAGACCCCGATTGGAGGGACTCACCCTCAATTCAATAGCACTTGCTAGGCAGGGGACGGGGGTTCCAAAGCCAAGTGGGCTGGGGTCTGGGTCCCAATACTAAAATTTAGGTGTTAGACCAACGTTAGGACAGGGTGGCTGGGGAGGGATGAGTGAGTCCCTAGACAACATAGTGAGTAGGGTGCCTTCTTATTTTCCCCCTTTTCCTCCCAGGCTGGCAGGTGAACTGTACAGAGGCACCTCTGGGCTTGCTCTGACTAAGGACAACAGCTGTGAGTGGGGTGCAGAGAGGGGATGACTCATGTTAAAGGACTTTTGGTTGCTGGAATTACAAATCGTAGGGAGAAGGACACTGCCCAGCTTATTTGGGGGTGGGTCTTTCCCTCGTGGTTTATGTTAATGTGTTGGGGCTGCTGACATGACTTCTGCTAACCCTGGGCTTACATTGCAGTGTAGACATACCCTGAGAGGGCATCTATACTGTGACAAAATCCCGCTGGCCTGGATGAT
The DNA here is from genome assembly GCF_016161935.1 of Mauremys reevesii. Classification (NCBI taxonomy): domain Eukaryota; kingdom Metazoa; phylum Chordata; order Testudines; family Geoemydidae; genus Mauremys; species Mauremys reevesii. Next base: position 27,197,364 of record NC_052634.1, on the reverse strand, counting down.
CTGATTTGGGCTTCTGGGGCTCAGGTTGTGGGGCTAAAAACTGCAGCGTAGACATTTGGTCTCAGACTGAGCCCAGGCTCGAGACCTCACCCCTCGTGGGGTCTCAGAGGCTGGGCTGAAGCCCAAGTGTCTACACTGTAATTTTATAACCCTGCAGCACAAGCCCCACAAGCCTGAATCAGCTGACCCAGGGTTTGAGAATAGTGACTTGGGAGTAATGGCAGTGTAGACATAATGCCAGGCTATGTCCACACTGCAATGAAACACCCAGCGCTGTCCCGTGCCAGTGCAGGCTCCCAGGCTAGCCATGGGGTGGTAAATTTGCAGCGTAGACATCTCGGCTCAGGCTCAATACTGGGCTCTGGGAGCCCTCAAGGTTGGGAGGGAGTTTAGCAAGCAAACAAGGTAAAATGGCAGTGGAGTATTACCCTGGACTCAACGGCATTTCTCCATTGGTCTGTCTGCTTTGGGGCAGGGACAATAACACGTCCTGCTGCATTTGTTATTTCAAAGGGTGGTTTAGGATTTTCATTCTCACACATGGTGCACAAAGCAGGACTCAACCCTCGGTGTAAACTAAATGAGCTGCCCACAGGTTCTGGCAGCCACAATGAGCCATTCAGCCTGAGAGCCCAGACCTGCCCCTGTCCCAGAGGAAGCAGGATCATCTGTGACAGGCTGGAACACTGACCTATCAGTTCTTAACTCCCAAACTTTCAGTAAGTCTGTTATCAGTGCCTGTGAGTATAATTTAAACAACTATACTGGGCTGGACCAAAGAGCTCTGTGTTTTGTCCTCCCACAGTAGCCAATACCAGGTTGCCCAAAGGTTAGTCAATAAGGCACCACTGGGAATTGAACCCAGGATCTCCTGTTTACAAGACAGGTGCTTTAGCCAGCTAAGCCATGGTGCCTGCCTGTGGCAACAACACACTGTCTGCCCACACCTGACTCCCTGCCAACCCCACTGGGGCCTGAAAAGCTTTGCTTGTGTTTGGATTCTGCAAAGCAGAGGAGCGGGTGAGGTTTTCCTTGCAAGCTCTGTGTGTGTGTGTGTGTGTGTGTGTGTGTGTGTGTGTGTGTGTGTGTGTGTGTGTGTGTGTGTGTGTGTGTGTGTGTGTGTGTGTGTGTGTGTGTGTGTGTGTGTGTGTGTGTGTGTGTGTGTGAGAGAGAGAGAGAGAGAGAGAGAGAGGGAGAGAGAGAGAATCTTTGGCCAGGTCTGCACTACAAGGTTACTTCAGCATCATTATATTGCTCAGATGTGTGAAAAACACACAACGCTCCCTCGGTCAGCAGTTTTTGGCTGGTGCACACACTGCAATACCACATCTGGCGACAAAATTGCCCTGTTTTGGTGACAAAATAAAACCACCTCGACGAGAGGCCTAGAGCTTTGTGCAGCAAACTTAAAGTGACAAATTGTCAGTGTAAATGCTGCTGGTCATTATATCACCATAACTGGCCTCCACCAGTATCCCACCATGCCTGCCGTGAACTCACCTGCCCTGCATTCCTGCTACAGAGGCTGGGCCCCTCCCCTTTCATAGCTCCAGAAAGTTCTGACAGCTGAGCCACTATCTATACCGGGATTAGCTTGATAGAACTGCATTGCCAGCCTAAGTAATGTAATTACACCAACCTAATTTTGTAGTGTAGACCTGTCCAAAGAATCACACACACACCTTGGGAGCAAAACTTCATCTCCTCCTCTGCTTTATAGAATACAAACACGAACAACACTTGTCAGGGCCCAGGGGGGATTGGCAGAGAGGCAGGTGTGGGCCAGCTTTATCCCAGGAGAGATGGACTCTAAGGGTACGTCTCCATTGCAATGTAAGCCCAGGTGTGGCACGCTGTGCTCAGAGCAGCACCTGGAAGCCCTATATTCACCACTCTCATATAATGATGAGATGGTTTGTACAAAGTCTGCCTTGTGAGGTATCATTTCAAAAGTCTTGATCTGTTGAACATTAATATCGTGTTGGATTGTGTGTGCTCACATTGGTTGGGAAGTTATAAAGCTTTGCTCTGTGTGTGTTACTGAGATATGTTATGAGGTTGAGAAATGCCCCCCACCAGCCTTTCAGGTGCCACAAGGGAGGAGCCAGACTCGCTGCTGGCCCATTGAAGGGATCCACACTCCCAAGGACTAGCCCAGGAACCGTGTACAATGCAGGCTTCTCCGAGATAGCACAGAGACAATGGACACTGCTTGACTCACATGGTAGCAAAGGAGCTTCCTAGCAAGTTGGAAGAAGCTATGAAAGAGGGGAAGAGACATCATGACTTGGCCTCTCTCCCCCACAACTCAGCAGCTGGAAACACACCTGGAGGACAAGGACTGAACTGAACTGATTCAGAATCAGAAGAGAATAATAACAATAATACTTGCAAACCAAAGTCCCCAACCAGACTAGTATTGGTTTTTCAGCAGAAAATTTTCAGTTTGGGGAATTTTGTTTTCTCAGTCAGACTTTTCCAAGGGAAGCAGGGAGAAAATGTTTGAGTTGCCTCCTTCAGAACAGCTTGGCCTAGACACTAGCTCTGGTTCACTGTTCTGGCCTTGCTCGGGTTGAGGGTATTTTAATAATTTGGGCAGGTCCCAGGTTGTTTGGGGGAGATGATGAGGATGTTCCCTTTTGAGATAAAAACTAAGAAATACAGCACTAGAGAATTTCTTTTTTTAAGAAATCTGGGATTTAGACATTTTATTTAAAGCAAGAGAGTTCTGAGTTTCTGAGAAGGTTTTTGTTTGCAAGAAGCAACATTGTTTGATCTGTCATTGTACCAAAGGGGGAGACGATTGTCTACAAAGGAGGGGTGAAAATTCAATGCATCCGATGAGGATGGGATTTGAACCCATGTGTGCAAAGCACAATGGATTAGCAGTCCATCACCTTAACCATTCGGCCACCTCATCTCAGTTGGCAATGAAGAGACAGGAGGAGAAATCTAAGGCCAGCAGAAATAGGGACAATAAGGAGTTTTTAAATACTAAGCAGAAGCAGGGGCTCAATGAGCTCCCCGCTCACATCTAGTGAGGAGCTGGGGGAAAGACTTCAGGAACAGACCGTGTTTGCATAGACACCTACTCTGCCTAGCTATGCAGCATGATGGGGCCGCTTCCCCAAAATGACCAGTTTTGGCTGGTGGCGGGTTACAAATCACTTTAGGATTGAGTGGAATGAAATGTTATTATCCTTCCTGCATGAGTGAAGGGCAGCAGAACATACCTAGTCAGTCCTGATGGAGGGGTAGGTGGGTGAGGAATAGCTTTTATTGGACTGCATAGAAGTAATTGAGGATGTCACCCTAAACCAGTGGTCCCCAAACATTTCACACTGTGCCCTCTTATCCATGGCTGTGGCCCTCGGAAGCCGCAGTCAAGAACCGGGCTGGGAGTGGGGCTGTTGCTTGCTGGGAGAGGGGTGCAGACAGGGGTAAGGGGGTCGAGGCTGAGCTGGGAGCCAGAGCCCCAGGCTGAGGGTGGGGTTGGGGAAGAGCTGGGACAGAGTGGGGCTGAGTGCTGCCTCCCTCCATGGGGCTGGCTCAGGCCCTGAGGTGCCCCCATGAATGTTCCTCTGTGTCCCCTAGGAGTCATGCCCCACATTTTGGGAACCACTGACCCCTACTCGCTAAGCAGGGGCTAGTGATGCCAAAGCCCAGGAAAGGGAGAATAAGTGGTGCCCCAGCACTGGAGCCATGAGGGGCTGCAGGAGAGGGGCAATGGCTGGTGGCACAGGGAGATAAGGGCAAAGGGGGCACAGGAGGGGGAGGAGTTAGGGGTGAAGGAGGTGCAAGGGTTGGGAGTGCAGGGGCTAGCGGTAAAGGGGGAGTGGGGGTCATCCAGGGGCAAGGGGGAAGTGCCAAAGTACAAGCTTTGCCCAGGGCCCCATTTCCTAATGCTGGTCTGAGCAAACAATTGGAAATGACCTTCAGTGAGACCAGAACCATAGTGTAGAAAAGCCCCTTTGTTAAGTGGTGGTGGCTGAGGGCTTAGGAGATGGGTTAAACAATAACAGGCATTTTTCTGTGGAGGTTTGATTCTTGCCTGCTAGACAAGGCTGGTGTGTGGTGTCTCCATGGCTGCACTTTCAGTGTCTGATCTGCCACAGGGAGCCAAGTCTAGACATATTCAGAGGCTCTATGCCAGGGTTTCTCAAACTTCCTTTACTGTAACCCCTTCTGCCAAAAAAACCTTACTACATGGCCCTGGAAAGAGGGACCAAGCCCTCCACACTGAGCAGAGGCAGGGGAGACAAAGCCTGAGCCCTGCCCCAGTTAGGGAGGGCAAACCAGAGCTTGAGGGAATCAGCCCTGGGTGGTGGGGCTCAGACTTTTGACTTCAGCCCCAGGCCCCAACAAGTCTAATGCCAGCCCTGGCAACCCCATTAAACAGGGTTATGGCCCACTTTGGGGTCCTGACTCACAGTTTGAGAACCACTGCTCTATGCTGAGGGGAGAGAGTTTTCCTGTGGGTGTAGTTAATTCACTTCCCAAGAGGTGGCAGCTATGTCAGTGGGAGAAGCTATATCGGTGGGTGTGCAAGCTGTGGTGTTTGCCACATTTAAGAAGTTTAATCAAACCCCATTTTTAAAACCACCTGTGGTCTGGGAATGGCAAAGGAGCTCGATGAAGCAGGGTCTGTCCTTCAAAGTCCTGGAAATCACAATTCCATACTCATGTTGTCATAGGGGTATAGCTCAGTGGTAGAGTGCTTAACTGCTAATGAAGTAGTCCTTGGTTCAAACCCCTGTGTTCTCTTCTAACCATTTTTCTTTTCTTTTTTTAAAAAGGAAAACATTTTCATTTCCATTCTCCATTATGTTCAGGAGCTCCACTATACGGGGGTGCTTGATATGAATGTAAACACTCAACATTTCGCTGTTCAAATGCATAAAACCCTAGCAAAGCTGTCCATCAGCTGAAATCCGTTCCAATCCTCTAAGTGTCTAGTTTATGTTTTCATCAATTAAACAAAGGGATCATATGAATGTACATTTGCAGATCCCTCTTCTCCAGGAGCTGTGCTGTGCAGAAGAACAAGGACCACATCCAGCTGCAGTTCAGGAGTCTGATGACCAAAGAGCCAATAAATGTTCTGAGGGATGGAGAAAAATGCCTTCTAGGGAGCTATTGAACGAGCTCAACCTGTTTCGCTTATCAAAAGAAGATTGAAAGGTGACTTCATTGAAGTGTTGAAGGGCCTTCATGGAGAGAAAAGATTGGGTATTAAAGTGCTCTTGAATCTAGGAGAGAAAGGCATAACAAGACCCAGTGGCTGGAAGGTGAAAAGAGACAAATTCATATTACAACTAAGGCACAAATATTCAACAGCCAGGATGATTCACCACAGGAACAATCTACCAAGGAAAGTGGTGGATTCGCCATCTCCTGATGTCATTTAATGAAGACTAGATGCCTTTCTGGAATGTGTTTGCCCCAAAAGTAGCTCTTGTGTCATGCAGGAGGCCTGTGATATGCAGGGGTCAGATTAGATGCTCTAATGGTCTCTTCTGGTCATAAAGTCGACTAATTTCTGAAAAACTGAGTGTAGCATTGGGAGCAGCATCTGATGTTTTCCTGTTCAGCCGGCTTGCTTCCTAGAACGAACGCTCCTTGAGTGGGGTGATCCACAGGAGTAGCTCAAACCTCCAAAGCATACTGGCCAGGGGCAGGACATTAGCACAGCAAGGGAGGTGTGGCAGTGACATCACAAAGGCCTTTTGCAGGACCTCAGACTATTGGTCCAAGGTGGTGGGAGGTGGTGACTTCACAGAGAGATGCTGACATCAGCCAGGCAGGACAGGGCGAGGGGCCAGGGAAACCTCAGAGACCCCTGTGGCTTTGCTTCAGCAAGTCTCCTTCTCCAGGTCTCTCTTTGAGGACTGAGAGAGTATTCGGGTTCACGGACGTGAGCGCCAGGAGGAACCTTCTTTGAGTTTTCTCCTTCCCTTTTAGGAGTTTACTAGAGACCAGCCGTCCCTGTTTAGAAGGTAAGAGCCTCCTTGAGGTTTGAAACCTGTTCAGTCTGATCCATCTGGTGACAGTTGAATTCTAGGCATGGAAAACACGAGCTTAAGGAGGCAGAATTTTATTCCATACCTGGGATTTTGTCCCTTAAAATCACTGGGGACATTAGGGTTTGTTCTTTTTGTTTCACCTTCCTCCATCCATCCCTCCCTCCTTTCTCTGTCTCTTGCTTTTGTCCTTTCTCCTGTTCCCCTCCCAAAACCAGGAGCAGTGTCGGCATGGGCAGCAGGTTATATATTTGTGTAGGGCCCGGCCCCAGCAATATTCAGGGCTGGGTGCCCTGCTCCAGCAATAGTTGAGCTGGGTCTCTTCCTGCCCCCGGTCCTGCTCTGGATCGGCCCGGCCACCGCAGGTCTCCCCGCCGCCGCGACTCCCTGCCTGGAGCAGGTCCCAGCCCCGCCTGCCACCCCCTCCGCGTGTTCCCCCTCCGCCGCGTTGTGTTGCGTCCCTGCCTGACAGAACGCAGTGCGCTGCTGCCCCGAGGGCTCCCAGCAGATTTGCTGTCTGTCGCAGGGTCCTAGTGCCTGCTCACCGCCAACACTGGCAAGGCAGGCTGCCCCACTCCTGAGCTCTCCAAACCCAGAGAGGGGAGAGGGGATGGGTGCGCTGGGGGAGGGGAGCCCGGGGTGTTGGGGCGGGGTCAGAGAGGGGAGGGGCGGCACTGGGGAGGGGGAGCTCGGGGGTGTTTGGGTGGGGGGGCAAAGAGGGGATGGGCGGCACTGGGGAGGGGGAGCTGGGGGTGTCGGGGGCGGGGTCAGAGAGGGGAGGGGCGGCAACTGGGAGGGGGAGCTGGGGGTGTTGGGGCGGGCCAGAGAGGGAGGGGCGGCACTGAGGAGGGGGAGCCTGGGGTGTTTGGGGTGGGGCAGAAGAGGGGATGGGCGGCACTGGGGAGGGGGAGCTGGGGTGTTTGGGGGCGGGGCAGAAGAGGGGACGGCAGCACTGGGGAGGGGAGCCGGGGGTGTTGGGGGTGGGGTCAGAGAGGGGAGGGGCGGCACCGGGGAGGGGAGCCTGGGGGTTGGGGGCGGGGTCAGAGAGGGGAGGGGCGGCACTGGGGGAGGGGAGCCTGGGGTGTTTGGGGCAGGGGCAGAGAGGGGATGGGCGGCACTGGGGAGGGGAGCCTGGGGGTGTTGGGGGCGGGGGCAGAGAGGGGATGGGCGGCACGGGGAGGGGAGCCTGGGGGTTGGGCGGCAGAAGAGGGGATGGGCGGCACTGGGGAGGGGAGCCTGGGGTTGGGGGTGGGCAGAGAGGAGATGGGCGGCACTGGGGGAGGGGGAGCCTGGGTGTTGGGGCGGGGCAGAGAGGGGGATGGGCGGCAGTGGGGAGGGGAGCCTGGGGTTTTGGGGCGGCAGAGAGGGGATGGGCGGCATTGGGGAGGGGAGCTCAGGGGTGGTTGGGGCGGGGGCAGAGAGGGGATGGGCGGCAGTGGGGAGGGGAGCCTGGGGTTGGGGGCGGGGCAGAGAGGAGGGCATTGGGGAGGGGAGCTGGGGGTGGCTGGGGCGGGGGCAGAGAGGAGGGGCGGCAGTGAGGGGAGCTCGGGGCTGGGGGCGGGGCAGAGAGGGGATGGGCGGCAGTGGGGAGGGGAGCCAGGGGTTGGGGCGGGGGCAGAGAGGGGGATGGGCGGCAGTGGGGAGGGGAGCCTGGGGGTTGGGGCGGGGCAGAGAGGGATGGGCGGCAGTGGGGAGGGGAGCCTGGGGGTTGGGGGTGGTGCAGAGAGGGGATGGCGGCACTGGGGAGGGGGAGCCTGGGGGTTGGGGGTGGCAGAGAGGGGATGGGCGACAGTGGGGAGGGGGAGCCTGGGGTTTGGGGCGGGGCAGGAGGGGGATGGGCGGCACTGGGGGGGGGGAGCTGGGGTGTTGGGGCGGGGAGGAGGGAGGCGGCATTGGGGAGGGGGAGCTCAGGGTGTTGGGGGGGGCAGAGAGGGGAGGGCGGCAGTGGGGAGGGAGCCTGGGGGTTGGGGCGGGGAGGGGAGGGGCGGCAGGGGAGGGGGACCTCGGGGGTGTTGGGGCGGCAGAGAGGGGATGGGTGGCAGTGGGGAGGGGGAGCCTGGGGGCTGGGGGCGGGGCAGAGAGGGGATGGGCGGCAGTGGGGAGGGGAGCCTGGGGTTGGGGGCGGGGCAGAGAGGGGGATGGGCGGCAGTGGGGAGGGGTGCCTGGGGGTTGGGGGGGGCAGAGAGGGGAGGGGCGGCAGGGGAGGAGCTGGGGTTGGGGCGGCAGAGGGGAGGGGCGGCACTGGGGAGGGGAGCCGGGGGTTGGGGCGGGCAGAGAGGGGAGGGGCGGCAGTGGGGAGGAGCCTGGGGCTGGGGCGTGGCAGAGAGGAGGGGCAGGGGGAGGGGGAGCTGGGGGTTGGGGCAGGAGGGGAGGGGCGGCAGTGGGGAGGGGGGAGCTGGGGGTGTTGGGGGCGGGGCAGAGGAGGGGCGGCAGGGGGAGGGGAGCTTGGGGGGGTTGGGGGCGGGGCAGAGAGGGGAGGGGCGGCAGTGGGGAGGAGCTCGGGGGTTGGGCTGCTCAGGAGCCGCCGCGAACGCTCAAGGCCACGTGACGCTCGAAACTCCGCCTCCCGAGACAGCCAATAGGAAGAGGAGGCAGAGCCCTGACCAATGGGAGCGAGAAGAAACCTTCCCGCCCAGTTCCAGTGTGAGGTTGGGGGCTGCAATGACCAGAGCCCAGCAGGGTGCATCGGGGGCTGCAGTGACCAGAGCCCCAGCAGTGTGCATCGGGGCTGCAGTGACCAGAGCCCCAGCAGGGTGCATCGGGGCTGCAGTGACCAGAGCCCCAGCAGGGTGCATCGGGGGCTGCAGTGACTCAGAGCCCCAGCAGGGTGCATCGGGGGCTGCAGTGACCAGAGCCCCAGCAGTGTGCATCGGGGGCTGCAGTGACCAGAGCCCCAGCAGTGTGCATCGGGCTGCACTGACCAGACTCCCAGCAGGGGCGCTGCCGCCGGGGGTTCCCTGCAGTCTGGTGCCATTCACAGGAGACCCGCAATAGCCTGACCCCCACCCCTGTCCGAGCTCCCGCCCCTGCCCCCAGCCCACTGCCTCTTGAGCAGCCCCTGCGGTGTCACCACTACCCCCGGCTGTGTCCTCGCAGCTTCCCAGCCCCCAGCCTCCGTGGCCCCCACACTTCCTCCCAGCAGCCTGCCCCATTCCCCTGGAGTCCCAGCTTCACCCGCCACATCTCTCCAACCCACCTCCCCATCGCAGCCTCTGCCCCTCAGACAGTGCCCCGGCCCTGCTCCCCGGGGCTTGAGAGGCCCCCACCCCGGCCGCCCACTCCCACACGGGCAGCTGCTGGCGCTGAGGAAGGGGGTCTGGGCCAGGCCGGGTGCTGGGCCGATCCTGGTGAAAGAGAGACGAGCCGGCAAGGCTGAGAGGCCCTCCCTTGTCTGGGGACAGGGGCTCCACAATTTGGCCAGTGTCACCTCCCCATCCAGAGGAGACGTCCGCTCCCAGCAGGCCGTGCTCCATCTCCACCCCACTGGGTGCCCCCAGTCCAGCAGTGCCCCCCACCCTGCCCCCATCAGCAGCCAAGCCGGGAACCTGCCCCTTCTCCCCTGCGAGGGCTGCAGGACTCCCTGCCCCCGCAGCACCAGCCTCCCCATGTCCCCGGGGTGGGGTGGGGAAGGGGGATTCCTTCTTCCCATTGCCCAGATCCCGCCCCACCCCGGGCTGCCCAGACGGAGCCAGGGGCTGCAGCAGCTGGCTGCTTCCCCAGGGCTACCAAGGAGCCGCCAGGAGGCGGGACGATTTCCACGCGCTGCAGCCGCTCACACTGGGACCCGCCTCACATGGGGGAAACTGAGGCACCAGGAGGCGCGAAGGGCTGCACCAGCTCAGATTGGGAGTCTGGGGGAGAGCCAGAATAGAACCCAGGAGTCCTGGCCCATGGGCAGCTTGGGACTCTCCACTTGGGAGGCTGGGCGGGCCCGACTGTGGCCCTGCCCCAAGGCCTGCTGCCACTCAGCCTCCTCCTGCCAAAGCCCCGCCCACCCACCCCCTTCCACCCCGCCCACACTCCCTTCAGCCCCGCCCACACGCCTCAGGACCCCTTTGTTCCACTCCTGACCCCCGCCCACCTCTCATGTCTCTATCCCGAGGCCCTGCCATCAGCCTCGCCCCACCCCAAGGCCCCCGCCTGCCTCTCTCTGCTGTTTGCACCCGGCCTCTCCCACGGCCCCATGTGGCCGGATGGAGCTTGGGAAAGGGCGAAGTGAGGATGGGGCCATGGCATGGGGAGAGGACGAGTGGCAGGCCTCTGGGTGGAGCACGGCCAGGTGCCTCCCCGGGCCCTATACCCATCGCCCCTGCCTGGCCCCGGCCCCGGCTCTAACCACTAGACCCAGCGGCACTGGGACAATTTGTATAGTGAGAGGCTGAGAGCCAGTGAACAAAACTGTAAACCCTGCACAGGATGGAAACCACTTAGCCAGGGGTGCACAAGACTCGCCCCACTCCTCTTCCCAGAGCCAGCGTGGACCCGGATACCCTGGCTCCCAACCCCACTCTAACCACTAGTCCGCACTGCCCTGCCACAGCTGGGGAGAAGAACCAGGAGTCCTGGCTCCCAGCCCGGCCGTGGGAGCAGGACGACTGGCCATGGCTCAGCTGGGCATCGCTACCATTAGGCTGGATAGTATCCCAGTGCTGACCTCCAGACCCACAGCCTGCTGGTGCCCTCACTCCCACCCGCAGCCCCTTGGTTCCCCAGCACTGACGGTGCCCCTCACTCCCACCCGCAGCCCCTGCCATCCCAGTCCTGGACCTCCAGACTCACAGCTCTGCTGGTGCCCCTCACTCCCACCCGCAGCCCTGGTCTCCCAGCACTGGACGGTGCCCTCACTCCCGACCCGCAGCCCCTGCCACCCCAGTCCTGACTCTCCATAATTACAGTTCTGCTGGTGCCCTCACTCCCGACCTGCAGCGACTGGGCTTCCCGCGAGCTCCCCAGTCACTGTGCTACCGGTGCCCTCACTCCCGACCCGCATGGGTCATCCCTGGAGCAGGTTAAAGCTGCAGGGTGACAGTGGGCCGCTGCCCTGTGAACAGCTGCTGTAGCACCGCCTGGGCAGGACAGGGAGAGCCAGTTATAACCCCAGCCTGTATCGGGGATGGGAGCGCCACACCCTGGGGCCCCTGAGTTGGGACGGAGTGAGGCCCCTGCACCAGGGATGCTGTAAGGGCGAACAGGGGCACCACCACGCACCCAGATCTTATAGGGGAGAGTGGCACCTACACACTCAGGATCTTGTAGGGGACAAGGGCATCCACACCCGGGATCCTCTGCAGAGGGACGGACACCCACACACCCAGGATTCTGTATGGGGGCAGAGGTACCTGACACCTGGGCTCCTGACAGGGATGGGGGCAGCCAAACATCCGGGATCTTACCTGGGAGGACAGCTGCGCTTCTGCAGCCTGACATGAGACGGGGCGGGGAAGCAGGAGCATTTCCAGTTCCAGGTTGTCCTCCGTCTGGCCCAGGCACAGAGCTCATACAGAGTTTAAAGCTCCAGCTGCCAGGCTATAACACAAGCTGGACCCCTGTGGCTGGTGCCTGTGATCTCAGTACCTGGGGAGGCTGAGGCTGGCAGATCGCTTGAGCTCAGGAGTTCTGGGCTGCAGGAGGCAGCCGATCAGGTGTCCGCACTCAATTCGCATCAATATGGTGATTCCAGGGAAGCTTGGGGTCCTAGTTTGCCTAAGGAGGGTGAACCAGCCCAGGTTGGAAAGCCAGAGCAGGTCAAAACTCCCATGCCAATCAGCAGTGGGGTCGTGACTCTGTGAATAGCTCCCTGCAGCGTGAAAGCCTGGCAAGACAGTGAGACACGGTCTCTTTATACAGACACCCCCACAGAGCCTGCAGGGGGATGTGGAGCACCCACATCGCTGGGGATTCTGACTTGGGGGGAGGGACGAATTCCAAGCAACACGGATCTTGAAAAGGGGAACAGAGACACCCACAGATCCCAGATGGGGGCAGGCAGGGGAAACCACACATGGAGCTCGTTCATGGGGGGGGGACAGAGACACCCACCAGAGATCCTGGATGGGAGCACCTTACATGATGGGGATCTTGAAGTGGGAGGAGGGAAGCACCATGTACCAGAGGTTCCTGAAGGGGGAACAGGGACACTCACACACCTAGGTGTCTTGCAGCAAGAGCTGCAGTCTTGATTTGCATACAGGCAGTGATGGGGAATTGTAATCCACGCCCCTATGCGGTGGAGCTTGTCTCCACTCAGATAATTAGGGCAGACTGGGATAACAGGGGCTGCATGGTCAGGAGTGAGGGGCACCAGCAGAGCTGACAGAGTCTGGAGGTCAGCACTGGGATAGCAGGGGCTGCGGATGTCGGGGAGTGAGGGGGCACCAGCAGAGCTGTGAGTCTGGAGGTCAGGACTGGGATAGCAGGGGCTGCGGGTCAGGAGGAGGGGCACTGGGCAGCGCAGGTGACTGGGGAGTTTGTGCAGGGAGCCGCAGGGGCTGCAGGTCGGCAGTGAGGGCACCGCTAGAGCTGGAGAAACCCAGGGGCTGCAGGTCGTGGGGGAGTGAGGGGCACTGTGCAGAGCTGTGAGTCTGGAGGTCAGGACTGGGATAGGACGATGAGCAGAGGGTGATTAGTGGATGGGCCCATCTCTGCCCTCTGGGCCAGGAAGAAATGGATGGGGTTGAGTCTTGTTCTTGTTCAGTCTCTCCAGCATTGTCCAATCCCTTAAAGCAGGGTCTCAACCCCAATTTACCTTAGGGCCAGTGCCAGTCCTCCAGTCTCTCCCAGTGGGCCAATAATTATACCTTCATACTGCCCAGAACCCG